>NC_056729.1:1405119103-1405151477 GCF_019279795.1 Protopterus annectens
CCTGCTCAAGAAGATATCTTAAAACCCTTCATTCATGGGACCCCCTCTGCCACGAGGGTGGTGTCTACCATTAGCACCATTTCCACCTCTGTCTCTGGAGTAAAGGTCTCCCTATGATTCCTGGAAAGGACTTTGAGATCTATGAAACCACAACTTTTTGCCACCACGTTGGTTCCTGGAAAAGAACTGTTCAGGGGTGGCAAAAAGGATTCCAATGGCAGACAAGGTCTTCCTGTCCTTCTCACTCTGGGAGAGCGTGTCTATAACCGTGGGTCCAAACAAAAAGGGCGGCGCAGTGGTGCAGCGGTTAATGCTGTTGCCTCACAGCAAGAGGTTCTCTGGTTCGATTCTCGGCTGGGGTGCCTTCTGTGTGAAGTTTGCATGTTCTCCCTGCGTTCGCGTGGGTTTCCTCCGAGCACTCCGGTTTCCTCCCAAATTCTAAAGACATGCTTCTGGAGCATTTCTCCCCAGGCCTCCACTGAAAACAGGATCTGTGGAACCTCGTTGGACATTCCCGGTCAACAAATGTTTATAAAAAAAAAAAAAAAAAAAAGGATCGTCGAAAGGGGCATTAGAAAAAGACAATTTAAAGGGTTCTGTGAAATCGCAGAGCCACATATAGGTGTAACGCCTTATAGCAATGCCTGAACCGGCCACCTTTGAGGCACCCTCTGCTGCATGTGAGATTAGTCTCATGGATGTATTAGCTATAGACAAGTGGGTGGCTATTTTGGAGGAAAAGATTTTCTGTCCTTCTGCAGACATGGACCCTGGGGCAGGGCTAGATAGCTCCTTTACCAGGTCTCTCTGACGTCTGGTCACATGTGCCACATAGTTCAGCTCCTGCAAAAGCAAAGATAACTGAAGCATACACCCGCTTCCTGACCCTGTCCACTGCCTGAGATTCCCTATTGAGGGGGGTGAAAAGAGGAGCTTTCCTGGGCCAGCTCCTTCTTGGTGGTTGCTGCAACCACCATGGCATCAACAGGGACACCCTTTGTCCAATAGGGTCTATCTGAGTGGACGCTAAGGATCTTGTCTGGGCGTTTTGGGATGGGTTCCACTATGTCCATCTCTTTTTATCGCCTGTGAGAGATGAGGTCAATAAGAAGGTCTGCAGGGGGGAACACCCAAGACACAGATGGGCCTGATCCAAAGGCTTCCAGGAGCACCAACTTGTCTGGGTTAGGGTTTTGGGCAGACCACCCACATTTCTGGTGCAGGATTTCCATGATGTCTCCAAATGAGACATCCTCAGATGGGGATCTTGGGGACCCTATCCCTTCCTCCAAATCGGTGTCCTCAGTAAGGGATTCTGTGGAGGAATCCATGTATCTCCTTTAGCATGTATGCTTATGAGGAACCTTCTCGATGGGGTGCTCCAGGGAGGTATCGGAAGACTCTGTGTGTTCCAACTGGGAAGAATTATGAAAGCTCTTCTGGGCAGGCTGTTCAGGAGGAGATAGAAAGGATGACTCCTGCACAAAGTCTCCTGAGGAGGGAATGGGCTCTGATGGAGGGAGAATTGAGTCTCTCCTAGGGGCGGAGAGAACCCTCTCACCATCTCAAAATCCTTGAATGTCAAGGGTGAACGGGAATCTGAGGGAACCCTGACCGGAGCTGAAGCTGTCGGCAGGGAAACCCTATGAGTCCTCATCACTCCCAGATCTGAGAGAGAGGAGTTGGAGCAGAACTATTTAGTGCGTAGGCTCTGAGGGAAAGAGACAGCTCCGAAAACTTCGCAGCTGACATCAAACCCTTAGACTTGATGCCAGAGCTACAGCTCTGAGAGTCACTCCAATGCGAGAATGTCGGGGCTGAACTACTCAGGGCAACTGTCGGAATTGAGTTAACTGTACCTGTTGGCTCCAACATGTTGGCTCTCGGGATCCTCAGACCCGACAACTCTAAAGCTGGGAGTTGGATTAGAAAAGGAGACATGGGAACAAAAGCTACCAGATCCAACAAGGGGACAGAGGAGGAAAAACCCCAAGTTGAATTTGTGCCTTGAGGAATCTCATCAACATTCTGTTAACCTCAGCTTCAGAGCGGCTTCGGGAGGACAAATCAGCAGAAGGCACCCTGGAGGCTGGTCTAGGGGACTGAAGCATTGGCAACTTAGGTCTCGAGGTAATTGGCTCTGGAGAGAACCTTGTTTACCAGAGCTGGACCAATTCCTCACCGACACCTGGATCCAAGGGCTTAGGATATGACTTGTGAGAAGGCTCCCTGGGCAAGGAAGAACCTCTGTCCGGGGAGCTTTTCTTTTCTTTGCGTTTCTTGGCAGGGGTTTGAGCTCCTGAAATTGAAGGAGAACCAGAAGAAGAAGAAGGCAGGAGACCCTTAAGGATAAACTTATTTCTTCTGTCAATCAGAGCACGTTGACTGAAACCAGCATAAACAGAGCAAGAGGAGTCCAAGTGAGAGGCCCCCAAGCAAGCCACACACTCCATGTATGCATCGGAAAGTGAGATTTTATGCCCATACACAGCACATTTTTTAACCCCGCTGGTTTATCAGATGTGGTAAAGCCAAAAGGACAAACAGCCCAGAAAAAAGAGAAGGAGGTTCTAACAGGAGAAGCCTTTTAGATACAGTAGCTAAACTAAATATGTAGATAGTGTAGTTTTTTTTTTTTTAATACAGTGGATGGATGTAAAAAGTGTACAGACCCCTGTTAAAATGCCAGGTTTTTGTGATATAAAAAATTAGACCATAATAAATAATTTCAAAACTTTTCCCACCTTTAATGTGACCTATAACCTTTACAATTCAATTGAAAAACAAACAAATCTGTTAGGAAAAAAAATATAAAAATAAAAAAAGTACAATACGCTGGTTGCAAAAGTGTGCACACCCTTAAACTAATAATTTGTTAAAGCACCTTTTGATTTAATTACAGCATTCAGTCATCTTGGGTAGGAGTCTATCAGCATGGCACATCTTGGCTTGGCAATATATACCCACTCTTCCTTGCAAAAGCACTCGAAATCTGTCAGATCACGAGGGCATTTCTTGTGCACAGCCCTCTTCAGGTCACCCCACAGATTTTCTATTGGATTTAGGTCTGGGCTCTGGATGGGCCATTCTAGAACTTTAATTTTCTTCTGGTGAAGCCATTCTTTTGTTGATTTGGATGTAGGCTTGGTGTCATTGTCGTGTTGAAAGGTGAAATTTCTCTTCATCTTCAGCTTTCTAGCTGGCGGCTGAAGGTTTTGGTACAAAAGTGACTGGTATTTGGAATTGTTCATATCTCCCTCCACATTGACTAAAGCCCCAGTTCCAGATGAAGAAAAGCAACCCCAAAGCATGATACTGCCACCACCATGCTTCACCGTGGGGGTGGCATTCTTTTGGTGATGCAAAGTCTTGTTTTTGGGCCAAACGTACCTTTTGGAATTGTGGCCAAAAAGTTCAGCCTTGTTCTCATCAGACCATAGCACATTTTCCCACATGCTTTTGGAAGACTCGATGTATTGTTTTGCAAATTTTAGCTTGGCCTGGATGTTTACTGTGTACGAAAAAGCTTCCATCTTGCAACCCTACCCCATAGTCCAGACATACAGAGAATATGGGAGATTGTTGTCACGTAGTACACAACCTGTACTTGCCAGAAATTCTTGCAGCTCCTTCAGTGTTGCTGTAGGTCTCTTTGCAGCAACAAAGTATTAGTTTAAGGGTGTGCACACTTATGCAACCAATTTATTGTACATTTTTTATTATTTATATTTTATATTTTTCTCACTAACAGATTTGTTTGTTTTTCAATTAAATTGTACAGGTTACAGGTTACAGGTTTACCTTCATATTGTCAATCACACATGATCGACCGGCCACTTAAGGGAACCGTTTCCGCGAAACCGAAACCGCGAAACATTCCAAATATCGAAATAATGTCGGATTCAACATTTCCGGCTGCACCACACCTACACACCAGTGCTACCATGGGTCAAAAAGGGGGCAAGGTTTTGCCGTTCAGTTATGTGGAATTCGACTTCGGAGACATTCGCACTTCAGTTTTCGTGGAAGCGGTTTCGCCCATAGTAGGATCGACGATATGAAGGTAAACCCAGGCCACATTAAAGGAGGGAAAAGTTTTGAAATGATTTATTGTGGTCTCCTTTTTTATATCACCAAAACCTGGCATTTTAACAGGGGTGTGTAACTTTTTATATCCACTGTATTTATGTAAACAAGGGAAAAGGAATGTTTAAAAAGAAGCAGAAGGAACTGAAAAAGGAAACAGATCCACGTGGATATCAGGGATAGAACAGGGGAAGATAGGGGAAGGAGAACTACACTAGACAGAAGCAATTTTTAAAGAAAATTTAAAGAAAAACTACTCACTAACCACAAAGGAGCTCAGATAATCGCAATCCCAATGCTGTTCGAAAATATGGCAAAAGAGATCTGAGGGATGAAGACAAAGCAGGGCATTATGGGTAGGGGAGGAGCTCAGATTTTTTGGATCCTAGAGATATAGTATATGGCTGAGTCGGATCCGATATTGGATCTGAACCCACAGGTTAAAGACCAAATGAAAAACAACAACATCAGATCAACTTTTAAACTGAAAGGAAAAAAGAGCGCTTTTATTTAAAAGTAAACACAGTTTTGTGACAGTCAGTTAAAACACAAATTCTTTGCTTCAAAATAACTTTCCTGAACAGGAGATTGTTATTAAACAAACAATTTTTAAAATGGAAGGATTATTCCCCAATAAAGGAGTCCAAGTGAGAGGCCCCCAAGCAAACAACACATGCCCACACATAGCACATTTTTTAACCCCGCTATTTTATCAGACGTGATAAAGCCAAAAGAGCAAATAGCCCGGAAAAAAAGGGAAGAGGGTTTTAACAGGAGAATCTTTTTAGATACAGTAGCTAAAACTAAACAGGTAGATTGTTTAGATTTTTTTTTATATATACATATACATATACATACACACACACACACACACACACACATATATATATATATATATATATATATATATATATATATATATGGATTCACTTCATAATCTCGAAATATTGAAACATCGAATTTCAGTACTTCGAAACTATGAAACCGAATAAGCAAAAAGTACAGTTTTGTACCTACCATAAATGTACATGTTCGAGTGTTCACCCTGCTGCAGTCATCACACTTGGGTTATCCTGTCGTCAGGCTGTCTCGCAGTCAGCCGGAATTCCAAATTCTTGGTCCGGCGTCGGTTGCTGTCGCCTCTTCCCTGACGTCAGTGCGCCAGGGGTATATATAATGCAACCGACGGCATTTTCTTCAGTTTTTCTTGCCCCAGATGTCAGGTGCCCCCAAAAAGGTGGTCAGAATTAGTACCAAATGGAGTGAACACTGCACAAACACAAAATCCCTTCAGCTATAAGCAAATACATCAGTAAGGCATAGAAGAGATTTTGCCAGTAGAACAGAGGGGATGGAGGGGAGGGTAACCTGTACTGCAGCAGGGTGAACACTCGAACATCTACATTTATGGTAGGTACAAAACTGTACTATGTTCATCGTGTTACCCTGCTGCAGTCATCACACTTGGGTTGAATCCCAAAGCTAAGGTAGGGGGGAGGTATCATAGAGGGTTAGTGGATGCAATAAGGCCCTGCAGAACTGCAGTGGCGGAGCCCGCCCTGGACTTAGAGTAAAGAGGTAAGTGATAGTGTTTGGTAAAGGTGTGTACTGAACTCCAAGTTGCAGCTTCTAAAATTTCCTTGGTTGGAACCCCCCTGAGAAAGGCTGTAGAGGTAGCTGTTGCCCTGGTAGAGTGGGATCTAATGATAGCAGGAACTGGTTTCCCATGATGGGTATAGCAGAAATGTATGCAATGACCTATCCATTTAGAAATGGTTTGCTTAGATATAGCCTTCCCTTGAGAAGCTGTAGCATAGGATACAAAGAGCTGGTCAGTTTTTCTGAAAGCCTTAGTTTTGTCCAAGTAATAACAAAGCTGCCTGTGAATGTCTAAGGAATGCAGGGGTCTTTCACCTTTGTTCTGTGGATTGGGGAAGAAGGTGGGTAAGTGGATGGTTTGATTTAAAGCTACACTGGAAACCACCTTAGGCATAAAGGAAGGATTAGTTCGTAGAGAAACTCTGTCTTGATGAAAAATTTATTTATTTTATTTATTTTATTTTACATTTGCTAACTGGGATAGTCCAGCTGGATACATGTCCATTTTCAGTGGAGGCCCGGGGAGAAAAGCTCCAAACAATTTTTACAGTACATAAGGACACCAAGCAAAGCTCCAAAGAGACAATTTTTACAGTACATAAAGACACACTTGGGTACATATCTCATCTAGATCCATAAGGGTATCTAGTTATTGACACTTACAGGTATAAGCAACAGATACTAATAGGTATAGTCTACAGACAGATACATTTAACAATAGTCATTAAACAGTTTTATGTTTTTCAGACAAACAATGTTATGTGTATGTTATCAAACCTTTGATGTGGTGTACATTTATATGCAAGTAACAGATAGGACTCTAGTTTAGGACAATGGTTACGATAGTAATGGTGTGGATCTGGCATTAGTCTGGAATTGAACAGGGACATAACCATTTGTTGTTGAGGTAGTTGTAGATAGCTTTTTTAAATGTAGGTAGTGAGATAATCAGGGATAAGGATGTAGACAGGGAGTTCCAGATTTTGGCCACATAAGAAGAGTAAAGGGAGTCTCCGGCATGGTTGCTGGATCTAGTAACAAATTTGTCAGTTGAGCGGAGTTGCCTAGGACAGGATTATTGTTGGACAATGTTAGTTAGTGAGGGTGATATATTTTGTTGATGGAGTATCTTGTGAGCAGTAACCAGCTGATTATAAATAAGTAAGTTAGGTAGTTCCATCCAGCCCAATTGCTTTAGGTTTAGGCAGTGATGTGTTCTTTGGGAGCTGTTGTTAGCAAATTTGGCTATCTGATTGTAGCAGGTTGTCATTTTGTTGATTTCTGTTTTGGATAAGTTAATCAGGGTGGGTGAGGCATACAGTAGTGTTGTGAGAAGGTGTGTGCGTGCTATAGTAGTTCTAGCATTATGGGTCAGGAATGCTTTATGTTTGTAGAGGCTACCTAGCTTTTTGTTAGTATTTTTAATGGCCAGATTGATATGTGCATCAAATTTGAGCTTGTTGTCAATAGTAATACCTAGTAGCTTTGTCTGGGTTTCAGGTGATATGGGGGTACCATCATTAGAGTGGATAGTAAAGGTGCAGGTAGGGGCAGTAGTGGTTGAGGGATGAAATAATAGTAGCTTGTTTTTTTTGGGGGGTTGAGTATCAGGCCATTATCAGTGAGCCATGTTTCCACTGAGTGAAAGTTATCCTGTGTCTTTTTGTGGAGGTCTTGTAAAGTTACATATTATAGTTGAATCATCTGCATATTGAATAAGGCTAGAACCTTTTGCGACTGAGTGAAGATTATTTGTAAAGATTGAGAACAGCAAGGGGCCAAGTATAGATCCCTGAGGTACTCCGAGTGTTACCGGTAGGAGTGGAGACAAGTTATTATTCCATAGTACTGCCTGTTGTCTATTGTAGAGGTAGTTTTTAAACCAGGAGACTGATAAGTTATCTAATCCTAGGTTTACTAGATGGGAGATTAGTTTTTCATGGTTAACCATATCAAATGCCTTTGGTAGGTCTAGGAAGAGGGCTAAAGAAAGCTTACTATTATTCCTGTTGTGGTTAATGGTATTTATGAATGCTAGCAGGGCTGTGGTTGTGCTGTGTCCTTGCCAAAAATCATGCTGTGTATGAGATATGAGCTCTTGATCAATAAGATGTGTCATTAATTGATGGTGAATACATTTTTCTAGTATTTTAGCAAGTGGGGATAATATTGCTATTGGTCTGTAGTTTGATATGTCATAAGAATTACCTCCTTTGTGTAGGGGTATGATATAGGCAGTTTTCCAGATCAATGATACTGAACCTTCTGAGACGGATCTGTTTATTAGGATTGAGACTGGTTTTGCTATTTCGTTAGCTGCTAGTTTTAGGAATTCATTGGGGAGGGAATCAGCTCCTAGTGTAGTTGGTTTTAGTTGGGATAGTAGTTTTCTTATATAAGAGGTTGAAGTGGGTTGTAGCTTAAATGTGGGACAGTTGTTAGGTTTGGGAGGGGCACTTGTAGTATTTGAATAGGTTTGGTTTTGGGCAAGGGCAAGTACAGTCTCAGTAAAGAATGAGTTAAATGATTCAGCTATATTTTCTTTTGTTAGGCCTGTTGCTGGAGGTGGAGTAGTGGTTTTTCCAGGGTGTAGTAACCTATTTAAGCCTGCCCAGAATTTTTTTGGATTGTTTGAGTGTTGGGTTTGATGGGTGATAAAGTAATTTCTTTTATCTTGCATAACTAGTTTCTTAGTAAGATTTCTTAACTGTTGGTATGTTTGCTGTGTTGCTGGGTTTTTGTTGGACCTCCAGGCTGTCCAGGCACTATTCCTTTCTTTTATTTTTTGCCTTGTTTCCCTTGATAGCCATGGAACTGTTTTAGATCTAATTCTGGTAGTTCTTGCAGGGGCATGCCTGTTTAGTATCTCTAGGAAGGTAGAGCTGAAGTGTTTGATACCTTCGTCTAGGGGTAGATAATACAGTTGTGACCAGTTGTAGAGCTGTAGGTCTTGTAAGAATTTTGGTACGTTAAAGTGTTTTTTGTTTCTTATTGTTTGAAATATAGGGATTTGGGAGTGGTGGGAGTTATATTTGAGTAGAAAGGTAGTTTGATGATCACTTAGTGAGTCAGGAAGGGTACCAGCTAAATATGAGCAAGGTATTTTGTTTAGTAGAATCCAACCTAAAAGGGATTCTCTATTACTGTTTCTGTCGATTCTAGTCGGTTCTTTGATTAGTTGAGAGAAGTTAAGTAAGTTGATATGATTAGTGGGAGTCTGGGAAGAGCATGTTAGCCAGTCAATATTAAAGTCCCTTAACAGAAAAGTTTCTTGTGGCATGTTTGTGATAGCCATTGGAGTAGGTTTTCCATGATGGGGATATTATTGCCTGGGGGATATAGCCTGTAACTAAGTTGATAGTTTTGTTGTTACCTATTTTGAGCTTAGTTAGTAGTATTTCTGCCTTGTCCAGAGGGGGTAAAGTCAACTCAGTTTTAGCTATGGATAATGGTTTAGCCATGTTTCTGTTAAACTGATTATATCTGGGAGATATTGTGAGATTAGAGCATGAAGCTCGTGTATCTTTTTGTTGATGCTCCTGATGTTTAGATTTAGAATGAGTAGACTATTTGTTGGTCTGGTATTGATTTGGGTTAGTTTGGTAGGTTTAGTATTAGTAGTAAGATTGGTATCATAAGGGCCTGGGTTAGGGTGGATATCTCCATCATTTAGTAGTTCACGTTTTTGTTTTTGTAGAGTTTTTACTATCTTTTGTAATATTATTATGTGTTTGTGTATAATATTAGATTTGGGGTTGGTATTGATAGTTTTAAGAAGGGTACAAGTAGTGGCAGTGGTGTTGAATAGGGAGGGGCTTATTGTGAGGGAATATGTAGAAGGGATGGGAGAGATAATGGATGTGGATTTATGGGTGAAGGAAGAGTTATTTTGTAATGGGTAGTTGTAACAAGTAATATGGTAGATAAATGCTAAAAGGAGTAGTAGGGTTGTTTGCTGGAGATAGATCTTCATTTTGATTGAAATTGGTTGACTGACAGGAATGAATTAGAGTGATGTAATTAAGTGTATGAGGGTAGTAAGGGTATGATAGGTTAGAGGAAATGTAGATGGTGGGAAGGATGTTCAGTGGTTGTAAGTTAATTGTGGGAGGGACAGGCCAGGTATAAGTGTAAGTGATGTGGGGTGGGTGGGATTTGGGGGTAGGGTAGGGGAGCGGAGTGAGCCCACAGGGCGAACGGAGCGGGTAGAGCCAAGTAGTGAGGAAAACAATCAGAGATGTGAAAGGTAAGTTCAAGGTAAGGTATACAAGAAGGTCAGGGGCTTACCAGTGGGGGGAAGGGAAGAAAGATAAGACTAAATGCAATGGCACACAGGGGTCTCAATGTTATACTGCCCTCTAGTGGTTATTCCTTGTAACAATTTGAGATATCACAGGGGGAAGATTGGGAGAGTTATTGGGAAAGGAGAGGAAACACTAGAAAGCCAAGGGGAAAGATAGAGGTTAGAGTAATGGATGGTATAGAGGATAGTGAGTGGGAGACTATGGCTGCTGGTATTCCCAGTAGGGACCGCTCACTTAAGCTAATAAAACAGGAATTGGTTACAGTTGTAGAAGATAACACATACTATTTTACTACAGTTCCTGCTTCCTAGGCAAGTACAGCACAGGGACGACAGTGGTCCTTTTCAGCGCTGGGATGAGGTAACAGAATTTGAGTATGAAGTCTATTATTTCTGTAGGTCTTGACCAGGCCAAGGGGCACAGTATCTGGGGAGGTTAATCCTGTCAGGAGAGTTACAAGCTGTGTGTGAGCGGAAGTGTTCTGTGAGTTCTCCCAAAGAAATGAACCTTTTTCCACAAATGCCACATATGTATAATCATTCACCAGTGTGCTTTCTTTCATGTGTGATTAATGAGCTGGAGACTACAAATGCTTTCCCGCAGGTGTCACAGATGTATGGCTTCTCCCCAGTATGTTGACGAACATGGTATGTTAAGGTGCTGGCCTGAGCAAATCTCTGTCCACATCTATCACATTCAGATGGCTTTTCTCCACTGTGTTTCCTAGAATGAATTTTCAGGTTGCTAGAAGTGGCAAATTTCAGATTACATACATCGCACTTGTATGGCTTCTCTTCACCATGATGCATCCGACAATGAAACACAAGTTGGCATTTCTGTGCAAAGCCTTTATCACACAAATCACACTTTGTGTTAATAGCACAAGGATGCAAACGACCTTATTGTAGCCAGACCAAATCTGTTTCTTTGCTGTATCTTTCTCTTTTCCTTTAGTTTCCTTACTTAGCGACAGCAGATTACCACTTTCTCATTTGTGAGTTTCCGTTTCAACGGTGCCCCTGACAGTTAACGAAGCAAGTACTGCTCGTTTTCTTGAGTCTCTTCTCACCCCAATGTAGGTACTACATCTATGTCTGCTGGTTAATTCAGTCACTCATTAACTTAATGACGTAAAAATAAAGACTTAGGCTTCTGAGAAAGGTTCCACTGCCATTAGTGCCTGCAGCTCTGAGATTCTCCTAGCTGAAGTTATTGTTAGGAGCAGGGCAGTCTTCCATGATAGGAACTGAAGATCTGCAGAGAAAGCTGGTTCAAAGGGAGGTAGGGTTAGTTTTTCCAGAACAAAGTTGAGGTCCCATGTTGGTGTAGGAGCTCTCCTGGGTGGTCTAATGTTTTTTGCTCCTCTGAGGAACTGCCTTAGAAGAGGATGTGAAAATAAAGGTGGATCTGTGTTGTAGTGAGCTGAAATAGCTTAAGCATGGATTTTAATTGAGGAAAAGGAAAGTCCTTTGTGCAACATCTCAGCTAAATATTGTAGAATGTGAGGCATGTGAGGCTGAATTGTGTCTTGGCCTTTAGCTTGGTTCCAGGCACAAAACCTTTTCCATTTGTCTGAATAAGCCTTCCTGGTGCTTGGCCTCCTGGCTTCAAGAATAACATCCAGAACTGCTTGTGAAAGAGGAGCTGGTTGGATGTTTAGTTGATTTGCCATGCAGCCAGATTTAAAGTTTTGAGCTGGCTGTGAAGAATCTGTTTGTTTTGTTGTGTGAGCAAATGGGGTATTTGAGGCAATATCCATGGTGGGCTGTGGGCCATATTTTTCAATAGCGGGTACCAGTGCTGGCGTGGCCAGTCTGGGGCTATGAGAATCAGTCGTGGTCTCTCCTTTTTGACCTTCAAAAGAACCTTTGTGAGGAGAGGTAATGGAGGGAAAGCATATGCTGTCAGGTTTTTCCAACTGAAAGAGAGAGCGTCCACTTTCCAAGCTTGATGGTGGAATGTCCTTGTACAAAATTTTGTCAGTTGGTAGTTTTGAGGACTGGCAAACAGGTCTATGTTTGGAAGGCTCCATTTTTGAGTTATCATTGCAAATATTTGTGGATCTAGTTTCCACTCGTGGAGATCTTTGATGTTTCTGCTGAGGTCGTCTGCCAATGTGTTCTTCCGTCCTGGCAGAAATTGAGCTAGTAACTGGACTTGGTAGGCCAGAGCTGTGTTCCATAAGATCATTGCTTGCCTGCATAGAGGGTAGGAATGTGTACCCCCTTGTTTGTTTATGTACCACAATACTGTGGCGTTATCCGTCTTTATTGCAGGTTGTCCTGGATGTAATAGATCCTTGAAGGCTGTCAGAGCTTTCTGTACAGCTAGCATCTCTTTTTGATTTATGTGCAGATTTCTTTGTCCTTAGGCCTTGAATGCATTGTCCTGCCATGTGTGCCCCCCAGGCGTAGTCTGAAGCATCCGTTGTGATAGTCTGCCTGGCTGGGGGCAAGGTGAAAGGCTGACCCTTGTTGAGGTGACATGCCTGTGACCACCATAGAAATTCCTGCTGTAGGCAGGGAATGAGAGATATCATTGTGTCCAAGCTGTGGCTGTGTTGAGACCATACGCTTTTTAGGTACCACTGTAATTTCCTCATATGCAGCTTTGCAAATGGTATTATTAATATGCAAGATGCCATGAAGCCCAAAGCCTGCAGAATTTTTCATGCAGTTAATTGGGTCTTTGTTGCCATTGTCTTGAAATATTGAGTCAGCTGTAGTTGCTTGTCTGGCATAAGATAAGCCTTCTGGGCTGTTGTATTCAAGCTGGCACCCAGGAATGTCGTTTTTTGTGAGGGTACTAGTTTTGACTTCTTTTCGTTTACTGTGTACCCCAGGCAGTTTAGTAGATGCTTTACAAAGGCCAGATGATGTAAGAGAATGTCTTTGCTTTCTGCTTGGATGAGGCAGTCGTCCAGGTATGGATATATTTTAATTCCTCTTTGTCTGCAGTATGCAATTACTGGTGCCAGGCAATTTGTGAAAACTCTGGGCGCAGTAGATAAGCCAAAGGGCAGTGCAGAGAATTGGTAATGGGTTGAACCTGCAATGAAAGGGAGGTATCTTCTGCAACTTTGTCTGATAGGGACATGCAGGTATGCCTCCTTGAGGTCCAGTGTTACTAGCAATGCTTCCTTGCCCAACATGGGAAGTAGCTGCTGTAGTATTAGCATCTTGAATTTGGGTACTTGTAAGTAAGTGTTTAGAATTGAAAGGTCCAGAATTGGTCTCCAGGCATTGTCCTTTCTGGGAACTAGAAAGAGTCTTGAGTAAAATCCTTGGCCTTGCTCTCGAGTAGGTACCAGTTGAATGGCTCTCATGTCCATGAGAGCTGTAATTTGCTTTTGTGCCTCTGCCCATTGATTTTGTGGCAGGTTTGGCATTCCTCTTTTCATTGGCAAGGTGTGAAAGTGGAATCTGTATCCTCGTAAAATTATGTCTAGGACCCATTTGTCCTTTGTGACAATGTGCCAGTTGTCTGCAAAAAGTGTGAGTTTTCCCCCCAAGGGGGCTGCCAAGAGAGTATTGCTTGGCCAGATGAGGTGCAAGTCATTGAGTTTGCCTTCTGGTAGATTGAGACCTGTCTTCTCCTCCCTTCTGTGTTGTAGTGCCCCATTGGCGAGGTTTATACTGGGCTTGTGGTTGTCCTCTGCCCCTTGGGCATCTGTATTTACCCCTCTGCGGTCTGTCAGTGGCTGGAAAGGACCAATTTTTTGTTGGCCAGTTTCTGCTGAAGCGAGGGGGTTGTACTTGTAGGAAATCTTTGACTGTCTGCATAGATTTTGCCTTATCTTCCATTGTCTTTAAAACTTCTTCTGCTTTAACTCCAAAAAGAACATCCTGCTGTAAGGGAGCATCTAGTAGTTTTGCTTCAACATGATCAGGCAGAGTTTGTTCCTTTAACCAAGCATGCCTACGTATAACAGACCCAGTGACAGCTGCTCTGCAGGAGGCCTCCAAAGAATCAAACCCACATTGTAAGGTATGTTTGCCCACCTGCTCAGTGGCGTGCAACAGATCCTGTACTTCTTTCAATTCAGATTGTTGAGGGAGAGTGGTTATTTTTTGCGTTAACTAAGAGATTAGAAATTGCTGATACTTAAGCATATGAAATTGACAATTCAATGCCCTCATAGCTAGTGTGGATGAGGTGTAAACCTTTTTCCCCCACCTGTCTAGTGCTCTGGAATCCCTCTCAGAAGGTACTGGGTTTTTAGCCATAGAAGCCTTAGCCCCCTTGGGACCCTGGGAGATAGTCTCTGGGTCAGCTACTGGGCTTTTGTAAAGAAATTTGTGGGAATCAGGCACTCTGTAGTATCTGTCAGGCTTAGCCGGAGCAGGAGGTAGAGAGTCTGGGTTGAAACTGGATTCTAAACAGACATCATCCACAATGTCCAAAACTGGTGGGATGGCAAGTGGTCTGTGTTGGGGGAGTAAAAGAAACTCTCTGAGCCTTTTCTTTGAATCAGAGTAGACTTGACCTTCCCAGTGAAAATGTTCCCTCATAGTGTGTAAAGTTTCCCCAAAGGAGTAGTCTTCAGGAGGAGAAGCTGAGGGAATAGAGTCCTCAGCATCAGAATCTTCATAAGGAGAGAAGGAATAGTCTTGGTCCTCAGAGGAGTCTGAAGAAATGGACATTTGCTCAGAGGAAGCATAATCTTCCTCTTGTCTAGGCCTTTTGTCAGGAGGGGGCTGTGAACCCCTGATTAAAGAAATCAAATCTTCAGCCATTTTGAGCATCTGTTTCTTAGGCATAGGGCCTTGAACAAGAGACTGAAGTGCAGTCCTTTTAGATTTAGAAGGAGTCTTCGACTTAGAAAACGTTTTAATGGTGAGAGTCGTCGGTCTGAAAACGCCTTCAGAAACCGATGGCGTTTCTGTAGCACCGATGTCTTTTAAGCAAAGTCATCGAAAGGGCCTGAAGTAAAAGGCTGCGTCGGCCTGGTACATTCCGTCAAAATTTCTGTAGCGGTCTCGGGTTCCAGATCTGCGGTAGTCAGGGGCTGTGTCGGAGCCTCACTGAGGACCGGAGAACCGGAGACCGGATCAGCCGAGGCCTCGGAATCTGGCTTAGGCCTGGGCTGTCTGTCCTTATCCCTGCGTTTTTTGTGCACGCCGGTAGTCGGTTGCTCCGATGGCATGGTGTAGTTAAATTTCCTACCGTAGTGTCGTGCGAAATCAAAGCGTTTTTTAATAGTACACTTATTAAACCTAGCACAAAACCGACAAGAAGTGACGTTGTGGTCTGAGCCTAGGCAAGGTATGCAATAAGAATGAAAATCCTTATGAGGTATTTGCTTCCCACAAGAAATACAATTTTTAGCTTTTTCTGACATCGGTCTGAGGCAAGAAAGGTTTCTCCAACGGGGTACTTAGCTTTATAGAAGACTTAGGTCTGAAATTTGAATTTGAAAATCTTAGGAGTCGGCCGACTGGCACTTGCGAACTGCTTCTGCTTCGGGCACCATGCGGCAAGAAAGACTGAAGAAAATGGCATCGGTTGCATTATATATACCCCTGGCGCACTGACGTCAGGGAAGAGGCGAGAGCAACCGACGCTGGACCAAGACTTTGGAATTCCGAACGACTGTGGGACCGCCTGACGACAGGATAACCCAAGTGTGATGACTGCAGCAGGGTAACACGATGAACATCACCGAAACTACAAAACCCCGAGCCCAAAACCGCGAAATTCAAAACACCGAACAAGCCGCATACACCACAACACCCACATCACAACATAAACAAACAAAAACTACACACATACACAACTCATACACACATAAGCAGGGAGGCAAGCCCCCCTATGCCCCCCCCCCACTTATATATACTAACTCCAAGATCGCACAAACAGGAAACAAAAGAAAACTCACACATGCACATTCTCCAGTCCCTCACAAACACATCAAACATATCAGCACACTCAAACACACTCTAACCCCCACTCAAATCCCTTACAAAACACTCACTTACCTGACAAAACTCCTAGATCCACACACGGCACTGTGCACCATAAACACACAATCCCGGACATCACGTAGTGTAAGGGCATAACCGCGAATTCAAGATATACAAATTCACGATTATGAACTTTCGCTATATTAAACATTCGGGTTTATAGTCTTGAGATACTGAAATTCAACATTTCAGTATTTCAAGATTGTAAACGGCTCTTTATATATATATATATATATATATATATATATATATATATATATATATATATATATATATATATATACATATATATATATATATATATATATATATATATATACACGTCTACTTCATATGACCTAAATTTCATTTGACTGAAATTCATTTGACTGAAACCAAAACAGTGAAAGTTCAAAAGACTGAAAACTCATTTGACTGAAACTCATAACACTGACACATTAAAGTAAAAGGTATATGCTCTTTTCCCCACTGTAGTGCGATCCTGGAGTTAGTATATATAGTTGAGGGGGTGGGGGGGGGGTGAAGCCCCCCACATACTTTATACATTTTAAACCATACACATGGATACTTATAACTGCAATGAATGACTCTTTGCAGAAAACAAGATTTACCTAAACTATGTGGGGGCTTTGCCCCCCTCACCCATCCCCAATGCGGGGGGCTGTGCCCCCCAACCCCCCCAACTATATATATTAACTCCAGGATCACACTACAGTGGGGAAAAGTGCATATATCTTTTACTTTAATGTGTCAATGTTATGAGTTTCAGTCAAATGAGGTTTCAGTCTTTTGAACTTTCAGTGTTTTGGTCTCAGTCAAATGAATTTCAGTCAAATGAAATTTAGGTCATATGAAGTAGACCCATATATATATGTATATATATATATATATATATATATATATATATATATATATATATATATATATATGTATATATATATAAATATATATATATATATATATATATATAGATATATATATATATATATATATATATATATATATATATATATATATATATATATATATATACACATACACATACACACACACACACACACACACACACATACATACACACACACACAAAAAGGGAAAAGGAAAGTTTAAAAGAACCAGAAGGAACTGAAAAAGGAAATGGACTCGTGGATATCAGAGATAAGACAAGGGAAGATAGGGGAATGAAAGCTATACTAGACAGAAGCAATTTTTAAAGAAATTTTAAAGAAAAAACACTCACTAACCACAAAGGAGATCAGATAATCACAATCACAATGCTGTTCGAAAATGTGGCAAAAGAGATCTGAGGGATGAAGGAAAAACAGGGCAATATGGGAAGGGGAGGAGCTCAGATTTTTCAGATCTTAGAGCTATAGTATAGGGCCAAGTCGGATCCGATATTGGATCCGAACCCACAGGTTGAAGATCAAATGAAAAACAACAATATCAGATCAACTTTTACACTGAAAGGAAAAAACAGCGCTCTTATTTAAAAGTAAATACAGTTTTGTGACAGTCAGTTAAAATACAAACTCTTTGCTTCAAAATACCTTTCCTGAACAGGAGACTGTTACTAAACAAATAATTTTTAAAATGGAAGGATTATTCCACAAAGAGAACTTATCTGTCTAGCAAATAAATGGTACAAGCCAACCATCAGTCCTTGAAAGCCTCAGATGATTGTACTCTCAGCAGCAGGAAAGCTCTGAAGGCTTTAACACACAAAACTGGCTTTTTAGTCAGTTCAGCTTGAGTTGACTGACGATTTGGGCACATAGATGATGCTCTGGAGATTTAGAAGCAGGCTGGCTTTTATATTCTTGGCATGCTATGACCCACATAGCTAATTCTACTGCAGCTGTGATAAATATGAAGAACATCATAGAAATATACCTGTAAGAGCCACAGTGCTCACCTGTTCTAAACACCTGGATTTCAAAGAGTACAGGAGCTGCACTCACACTAATAAGCTAGGAACAGAAGTAGTCTTAGTTAAACAGCAAGTGTTAGTGGCTGTCCTTGGCGACAGTTTGTCTATAATGCTGCATATCCTCATCAAGCTTGATCTTCCAGCAGCTAACATACCATCACCATCACCTTCACGAGCAGGGCATGGACAACTGCTACTGTGTGGACAGAGACACCATATGGGAACTGCAAACATGTCACTCACACTTTGAATCAACAGGCATATACCGACTGCCTACCCCTGTGGACGAGAAGGTCTGTGTAGCATTAAACATCCTTGTTAAGGTGATCTTTTAGTATCTGATAAGACATGTTAGGAATTTCACAGGCATCAGTCATTCTGCCCCTACACTAGTTCCTTGATGTGATACTGTAGTATTGGGAGAAGCACATATGGTTTCCACATACAGTACAGGAGAGTACCAATGCTTTCTGGGTATTTTACAACACTACCTATTTTGCTGAGGTTCTTGAGGCCACTGATTGCACCCATACTGCCATCAATGCCTCACCTGCTCCATATGGTATCTAGCACATCAAATGGAAGAGCTTCCACACTATCAACAACATGGAGGTGTGCAATGCACATTGTATTATATAATCTGGCATGCATGCAAACTCTACCAGTGTTTTATGTGGCATGACCTCCTGCATGGTCATCTATCCTTTAAATACACACATTGCCAGGGAACTACGCCGGGATATATGGTTCCGATTTTAAGTAGGTAGCAGGTCAGTCAAAATGGTGCCAACTGTTATGTGCTGCAGGAGATGCTGGACATTTCTTGGAACTTTGGATGATGACTCCATCCAAATCTTCAAGTCCATGACTGAAACCGAATACAACTGCACATTCGCAGATGTCATACTCCACTCTTTGCAAACTCTTTTTCCTCAAAAAGACAAATTTCACAAACCTAGATCTACAGCAAAATGTCATTGTCACAATTCAAGAAAAAAAAATCATCACCATTCCCACTTAAGGATCAAGCTTCCTCAACATATCAAATAATACAAAACCCTAGCAAAATTTAAATTTCAAGTAGATGAAGGCAAGAGATCTAGAAAATTCATCCCAGAAGTCAACGGCTACAAACTTAACTATACCTAACTAAATATCACATCTAAGTCCTTACTGTCCTTTCTCTTCTCCCCTTTTTTCCAGTTTCTCTCCATTCTCCTTGTCTTTCGCATAATCCAAATTGTAAATGTTCTCTCTAATCTCACAAGTTAATATGAAACTAGAATATCATGTTAGTTTGGTTTAAATTACTGTCATACTATAGCTATGCTACAACTCTATTTTTATGCGTTTAATGCTTATGTTTTTTTTCCCTGGCACTAAATTTTTTGTACTACGCAATTATTATTCAGAAATATACAGTTTATTGTGGATGTTATCTGTTGTGTTATATCAATAAATATAATTTTCTAAAAAGGAAATCTGTATTTCCTGTTGACAGTTTGTGGCTGCTACTGCTTCCTTGCTGTTGCTGCTGTTTATTCTAACACTGCCACTTTTTGTTATATTGCTGCTTCCTATCTACTTTTTATAAAGAGGACAACACAAGGAATCTTAATTCTTAGTATATATATATATATATATATATATATATATATATATATATATATATATAGGAACTAGGAAATTAAACATTTGCTTTACACTCTTCTTTCTCTTACCCAGTCTGTTCAGTTATTTTAATAATTCTTCTGTGAGAAGACTGAACAAAAGGGTGTTATCCAAACGGGCATCTAGTAACTATCCATTAACATCTTGTGTGAAACACTGAGTCATTAACCATGCAAATTTGTGCAATACTGTGTCTAAGATAAATGCACTAAAGCAAATGTCCACTGTGTTATAACCACACCTGCTGACATACAGCCCTACCTTGTCTAAAGATAGGACCAGCCTTATAACCTTTTTCCTAAGCTAAGCATTTTGAATAAAGTACACCTTTGTGAGAACTCCCTGTGCAGTGCAGTTGTGCTCGGAACCTACCATAATTATCTAGCTATGGTGGATGGCCCAGGTGACCCTGCTTCAATTAGTGGCTCAGGCTCCTGACAGAGCACACAGAGGGAGAGAGAAAGGAGCCCTGTCTTGGGCGAGGGATACTGGAATGTACTTGGGGAAACAAACACAGAGCACTGTTTCTGGTGGCAGACCTCTCAGCTACCTGGAATGTCCAGATTTTTACCTCATAGCAAATACATTTGTGGTTTATTGGCAAATCAAAGAAGACTGAAGTAACTAAATAATAACAGGTATCTGAGTTTTAAATGTCAAATCTTTCAGACAATGCATGTTAATGAAAAATTTGTTAATCTAGCAACTTTCCAAGTCTAAAAGAGAAATATTTAAAATCTGTCTCTGATTTTGGGCTTTCACTGTTGACTTATTTTTGACTTTGTCCAGATTTCTTGTGCAAAGAAGTTGACAGATATGGCTGGTGGAGTCTAGGGAACTGCTTGTGGTGAGTGGTGGGATATATCCTGCCAGCTTATGTTTCCTGTGGAGGTGGGGAACAGCCCAGCACCGATGCCCATGGCACATCCATTTTACATAAGTGTTAACCACGAACACAGGGGAAAAAAAGGGGAACCAGAGCAGACCGCTCCTGTAGACTTGAAAGATGGTCCTCCTTACCATCTGACTCTTGTCAAAAGTGAAAAAAGTGGTCTAACTACACTCTCTGAACAGGAACAAATGGTCAGTTTTTTGAAACTCACCGTCACGGCTGCTGCTGGTGCCTGGTTAGGAGTGCGCTGCTAGTTTGTTTTGCCCTGTTTTTCCCTTGGGACCTTGCCTGGGTGGATACATTCAATGAACTAAGGTCACCTACCTCCATCCATACATTTTGCTTGGCAATATACTGCTCTGCTGCCTCAAATCCCCACTTGGACATTGGAACAAAGTCTCCCAGAGGATACTAAGAAATTGTTTTGCCCTGTTTTTCCCTTGGGACCTTGCCTGGGTGGATACATTCAATGAACTAAGGTCACCTACCTCCATCCATACATTTTGCTTGGCAATATACTGCTCTGCTGCCTCAAATCCCCACTTGGACATTGGAACAAAGTCTCCCAGAGGATACTAAGAAATTGTTTTGCCCTGTTTTTCCTTGGGACCTTGCCTGGGTGGATACATTCAATGAACTAAGGTCACCTACCTCCATCCATACATTTTGCTTGGCAATATACTGCTCTGCTGCCTCAAATCCCCACTTGGACATTGGAACAAAGTCTCCCAGAGGATACTAAGAAATTGTTTTGCCCTGTTTTTCCCTTGGGACCTTGCCTGGGTGGATACATTCAATGAACTAAGGTCACCTACCTCCATCCATACATTTTGCTTGGCAATATACTGCTCTGCTGCCTCAAATCCCCACTTGGACATTGGAACAAAGTCTCCCAGAGGATACTAAGAAATTGTTTTGCCCTGTTTTTCCCTTGGGACCTTGCCTGGGTGGATACATTCAATGAACTAAGGTCACCTACCTCCATCCATACATTTTGCTTGGCAATATACTGCTCTGCTGCCTCAAATCCCACTTGGACATTGGAACAAAGTCTCCCAGAGGATACTAAGAAATTGTTTTGCCCTGTTTTTCCCTTGGGACCTTGCCTGGGTGGATACATTCAATGAACTAAGGTCACCTACCTCCATCCATACATTTTGCTTGGCAATATACTGCTCTGCTGCCTCAAATCCCCACTTGGACATTGGAACAAAGTCTCCCAGAGGATACTAAGAAAGTACGTGTGTGTGATAGTACTTGGGCCTCCACTGCTTCAAACTCTATTTATTTGTTAGTTATGCAAGCTATCTCCCTGCCAGGTCAGCCAGCAGCCTAGACACTTCTTTTTTCTCCCATCCACTTCTCTCCCATCTCTTCCCTGGGTTTCACCAGCTCTTCCTTATTTTATCTTACTCAGCCCCTAGACCTATCTAGTAGGCCAAGTGCACTCTCTGCATTGAGTCCCTCCCCCTTAATCACTACTTTTTCCCTCACTTACTTCTTGCTTTTAATCTCCCAATATCTTCATTCCTACTTTCCCATCCATATTACATATAGAGTTCCTTACTTACCCTGCCACTACTTACTCTCCTGTAATCTTTGCTCCACTGATTGGCTCCTGATCCTCTCCTGGTCTGCTACACCTTGTCTCCCACTTCATCTTGCCTATCACTTGTTGGTCTATCCATTCTCCTTCACACTACACTCCTTTACTCACTACCTTTTCCCTTCTCTTCCTGTTTTTCCCCCTCTACGTATCTGAATACACTGTTCACGCTATCTCTACCCTACTCTTTTCACCTACCATCGCATCTCTCATTCACTCTCCTTCCCTTTCTCCCTTCCCTCTCTCCCTGCTTTCCCCGCCTCTATCTACCATGATATTCTGCCCATGCTAACTCTGTCCCACACTTCTAGCCTACTAATGTATCCTTAACTCTCTCTCCCTCCCCCTAGACTCTGCGATCCTTCGCACATCCTTACCTCCCTTATCATACGATTGTGGACCTTCTGGCTTGTCCCCACTAGCTTGCATCCCTTGCTCCTCCCCACCTCTCTTTTAACTTCCGCCTGGAAGTTATTTATACCCCCTCTCCTTAAGGCGCCATTTTTGAAACTCACCGTCACGGCTGCTGCTGGTGCCTGGTTAGGAGTGCGCTGCTAGTGTAAGTAGATCCAGAACATATCGCAACACTATTATCGGGGCTTTTTCCCCTAACCTGTCATGGCATAGCTACTTCTTGGTCATACTATGCTTGTATTTATATTTGTACACTGTTGTTTGCTGCCATAGACTGTATCAAGCATGTGTTTTGATTTAAATGTGCGTCGCTATATTACGACTGCTGCTTAGAGAACTTACATTGCATTGGTCATGGTTCAGGAATATGTTGGTCATACTATACTTGTAATTCCAATTGTACACTGTCGTTTGCTACTATAGAATGTATCACACATGTGTTTTTGTTTCATTGTACATTGCTTAACGACTGCTGTTTAGAGTGTTTAAGAGTATTGCTTAATGACTGCTGTTTAGAGTGATTATGAGCGTATTGGTTAAAGCGACTGCTGATTAGGGATTCTAAGAGCTCATTACTTGAAAGCGACTGCCGCTTAGAGTTTGCCATACACTACCCACACTGTTCCTTCTGAATGTAGACTTCTTGTACTATTTCTATGCTTGTTGGAACATAGTATGCTTTACTTTGATCACAAGTAAGTTCTACAGCTTGACTAGCTTGAGCCTAAGCCTCTGTAGTCGCTACCGACTGTGGTGCGACATTGCCCTGGCTGCTCCTGATTTGAAAATACTTTATCTGCTCTGGGAAGCTGAGACATCACTATTTGTATATATCGCAACACCTTAATAGCTTGACTATGTTGTCGATAATACCTGGTAGGGTCAGTTAACACACCATTTGTTTTAGAGGCCATTCGCATTACTTTTTGGACATCGCAAACGGATTATTCTGTTTGTTTTTATGCCTACATTGTTTGTGTATATTGGTGCGACAATTAGTTAAAGGGAACTGTTCGTGGTTGCTTGTCGAACTGTTCTGTAGCTGTTTTACACCTCGCTTTAGCCCTAACAAGCGCTGGTGTATCGCCAACTGCACGTGTCTGTGCTAACTTCTCATTGCCCTGCCAGTCGCTATCGTATGGTGCTCTATGGACACATTGTTATTCTGCTCTCTGCAGTATTAATAGTTGAAATCTGCTTAGTTTCATCTTGTATTTAGCTATAGATTTTCTGACTTGGTTTAGTGTCTTCGGAGGGAATTTTTATCTCCAGATGACACTACTTTCTTCCATCTTGCTTGAAATTGTTTACTAGCCATTGACTTAACCAGGTATGCACTTGTCTGCAAGTAGCTCCGCTAAGCTTTAAATGTTTTTGAAATGTTTTTAACCCAGTTTAACTGAGTCTGTTGTACACTGAACATAGCATTACTCTATTATTGCAGTTTGATAACACTTTTAGCATATCATTTTACCTGCTTATTACCAAATTTTAAGTATTGCAGTGTGTCTCTGTTACTCTGTTACTAACTCTTACTCATCTTTCCTCCTGTCTCCAGTTGTTTTGCCCTGTTTTTCCCTTGGGACCTTGCCTGGGTGGATACATTCAATGAACTAAGGTCACCTACCTCCATCCATACATTTTGCTTGGCAATATACTGCTCTGCTGCCTCAAATCCCACTTGGACATTGGAACAAAGTCTCCCAGAGGATACTAAGAAATGCGTGTGTGTGATAGTACTTGGGCCTCCACTGCTTCAAACTCTATTTATTTGTTAGTTATGCAAGCTATCTCCCTGCCAGGTCAGCCAGCAGCCTAGACACTTCTTTTTTCTCCCATCCACTTCTCTCCCATCTCTTCCCTGGGTTTCACCAGCTCTTCCTTATTTTATCTTACTCAGCCCCTAGACCTATCTAGTAGGCCAAGTACACTCTCTGCATTTCTCCCAATATCTTCATTCCTACTTTCCCATCCATATTACATATAGAGTTCCTTACTTACCCTGCCACTACTTACTCTCCTGTAATCTTTGCTCCACTGATTGGCTCCTGATCCTCTCCTGGTGTCTTCCCGCTCCGTTCGCCCTTCGGGCTCACTCCGCTCCCCTACCCTGCCCCCAAATCCCACCCGCCCCAGTGCATCTAGCTATATCCCTCTTGTTTCCACACCCACTTTTCCATACACCAATCATCCACCACCGCCTTGACACGCCCCATCAGCCTATTATCCAATTTCCAACCACTCACACAGGCACTACATTTCAATACATCCCACTTCTAATACACTCACTCAACTACCTATCCTAAATACATCCAGCTACTCTCACATCTCTTTCTTTCTACACTATCTTAGCTAACCCTTCATATCCCCTGCACAATTTTATACATATTAGACAACTACAACACTCTACACTAAGTAACCTTCTCAACATGCCTACTTACCCCTATTCCATCCTATGTCTTCTATCACTTTCTCTTAAACTATCATACCTTTATCACCTCACCCAACCTGAAATTTCTTACCATCCACAACTTTACCACACTACCTACCATCTGAATACCCCACTTTCACAATCACACTTTCCCATCTCTCCCCATCTTCACCCAATCTCACAGCTCCACACCTTCTCCTTTAAACTCCTCTCCCCTCAGAAATCGCTATCCCCATAGCAAATAAGCACCTTACTCATTTCAGCTGACCCTAACCATTTGCATACTCTAATCAACTATCTTTCAAACCCCATCTTCCATCTCTTTACCTGCCTGTTATCTGGTGATATCCACCCCCACCCGGCCCCTCCTCCTCCTCCTCCCCACACAAGCCTATATACTTTACTTCTTTAAACTCACAAAGTATAGTGAATAAAGTCCCTACCCTCCACGCATGGCTCACACATAACAAACCTGATATACTATCTATTTCAGAAACTTGGTTAAAGCCCTCCATAAAAGACTCTGAAATCACTCCACCCAGCTACTCAATCATTAGAAAAGACAGGACCCAAAAGAAAGGTGGTGGAGTTGCCCTCCTTTATTCCTCTTCCTTGCTAGTTACCCCATATAACAAACCTACCCCCACATTTAACAATGCTGAATTACTCCTCTCTCTCCTCCAAGTTAATAAACACAAACACATTTGCCTAGCATCCCTCTACATTCCTCCAGGGGACAATATTTCAACACTTGAAAACATCCTCTCTTGGCTCTCTGACAATATTAGCAATGAAACCATAATTCTAGGAGATGTCAATATTAACTGGGCCTCCATCCAGTCTCCAACCAACCCTCTTAACATCAATCTATACAACTTCTCCCAGCTTATCAACACCACAACTCACCCTTCTAAAGACCCCTCCTGTGGCACCATCCTTGACTGGGTTCTAGTGTCACACCCCACTATTTACAAGCAGCGGTACTCTCCCTGACCCTCTTGGTGATCACCTGCCCACTTTCACCCACCGACTCCCCTGCATCTCTAATCGCACCCATAACTACATCACTACCATAATGACAAATACTTTAACCCTTCAATTTTCATTGATTCCCTAAATATAATTAATTGGAACAATTTGAAAACACTACCCCTAGAAGAAGCAGTTGCCCACTTTAACTCCACATTTCTAGGAATACTTGATTCCCAAGCCCCTCTGAACAAAAGAATAAAACTAACTCAGCCCCCTGGCTAACCAAAACTACTCTCTCTACCATGAGACTTAGAGACAAAGCCTGGGGACTCTATCTGAGAAACAAGACACCAGACAAATATATTGCATATAAAACCCTTCGAAATAAAGTAAAAAAGCTAATAACCTCTGATAGACAGACATACTTCTTCACACTCCAGAACATTAATAAAACTAACCCCCAAAGATTCTGGAAGGGAATTTCCACCCTCCTCAACCCCAGCAAACCACACACCCCAACCCCAGACCCAAACATCCAAGACTTGGACTTAGCTGTTCAGTTTAACTCCTTTTTCATCGATTCTATCAGTAAACTCACCTCTTCCTTCTCATGCTACCCCCACCATCTAACACACCCCTTCTCCTATCATAATCAACCCTAACCCCATTTCTTCTTCACACAGCCCATCTCCCACCTCCTCCACTACTATTACTTCCCAGCCTACTGAACCCTCCTCAAATTCGCCACCTCTACTTCCCTCTCTATTCACTTTAAAACCAGTATCCACTGCCACTATTAAGAAACTACTCCAGAAATTAAAGCCGTGTACTAATGCCCCTGACAACATTCCCTCTTATTTCCTACACATAGCTGCAGATGCCATTGCCTATCCCATTAGCATCCTAATAAACCGTTCCATCCAAGAATGCACCGTGCCTCAACTGTGGAAGCAAGCATTCATTATCCCCCTTCATAAAGGAGGCAACAATTGCAGCGTTAATAATTTTCGTCCTATTGCTATTCTATCCCCATTTCAAAACTTCTGGAAAAGTGTATTCACCTTCAACTCTTGCCACATCTCTTAGATAACAACCTGCTAACCCCTACTCAACATGGATTCAGGCCAAACCACAGTACTATGACTGCCCTCTTATCTTTTCTTGAGACTGTCAATAATGCACGTGATTCTGGCCACATTGTCTCTACCCTACTTCTTGACCTATCCAAGGCCTTTGACACCATCTCACACAATCTGCTTTTAACTAAACTGTGAAACTTAACCTCTCTCCCTCTTCCATAAATTGGTTCTCTAGCTATCTGTCAAATAGACACCAAGCAGTTATATGGAAGAAGGCTACTTCCCATTCCTTAGCACCCCACTGGAGTTCCCCAAGGATCTATTCTGGGCCCCTCCTCTTCAATATATTTGTCAATGACTTTCATAAATCTATCCCTTTTGCAAACATCATCCAATATGCAGATGATTCCACCATTATCTGCTCTGCCATCTCCCCTTCACTGCTCCAAAAACTTACTCAGCAAGCCTTTTCAATAACTGAACATTGGATGAAAATAAACCACCTAGCACTCAATGCCTCCAAAACAAAACTTATGGTATTCACCCCTTCCAAAGCTACCTCCTTCAATACCAACTCCTTCTCAATTACCAGCCTAAATAACACACCCCTAGAACTAGTCTCTGAAACCAAGCTACTAGGTGTACTAATTGACAATCGACTTAGTTACAATTCCCATCTACTACTAAATATAAAAAAAACCCATCAAAAACTAGGCATGCTCTATCGTCAGAACCAATACCTTACAAGCTCCTCCAAAATTACACTCGCTTCCTCTTTTCTCATCCCCTCCCTTCTCTATGGTGCTCCATTACTGACTAATCTTCAGGCCTCCCTAAAAAGCCAACTTTCTTCTTACTATAACAAAATAGCCAAATTCGCCAACAGCCATAGGTCCTCTACCCACCATTGTTCTTCTCTTCAAAAATTAAATTGGCTTGAATTACCAAATCAGCTTACCTATATTCAGCTGACTTTCGCTCATAAGCTCATTTTCAGCCCTTCTCTTTGTCCCTCCCTGTCTTCTGCCTTCAAAATGCACCTACCAAACAGAGTCCTAAGGTCTAACAATCAAAACCTATTAGTAGTACATAAACCATGTCATCCCCCAGGCAAACACTTACTATCTTTTAACCTTGCCCGTCTCTGGAACTCACTTCCCCCATCCATTCGTACTATCACTAACAAATACATGTTCAAAAAATCACTTCACATATATCTAAGATCCCAATGGGATTGTTCTTGCTCCCTCCCCTCATAGATCTATAACATTCCATTCCCCTCACCTTTATCCTATCAAAGCTTATGTTCCCTCACTATAATTATTTAATAAAGACATTCTGTGTTTCTTCTTCAATAACTTCTCTGATGGCATATCTCAATACTGTTTATTTTGAATGTTTCTCAAATTTATGCCTAAATGTACTAATGTTTTATCTCTACTCTGTATAACTGTCTTGTAGTCACAACATGTACCTAATTCTGCCTATATCACAGCTTTTCTCCCCATTTTCGAAAGTTTCTCAAATTTAAGCCTATATGTATCAATTGTTATCTCTACTCTGTATAATTATCTTGTAGTTATTGTATGTACCTAATTTTGTCTATATTGGAGCTTTTCTCCCCAGGACTCCATTGAAAACGGGTTCTTTTGGCCCAATGGACTATCCTGGTAAACCAACTGCAAATAAATAAATAAATAAATAAAATCTCAGGACTCCTGCCTAGCCCAGGGACTGCCTGTCTCACCCCAAATAAAATGAGTGGTCCAATTGGCTGAATGTTGGGGAGTCACTGGGCATGTCCAAAGAATCATAAAAAATAAGAAGAAACACTGAAAAAAGGAACTTGTTGTATCTGTAGATGTTCAAGTATACTCACTGGGACTTCTGCAGCAGGAGGCCTTACATCCAACTCAGGTTTCTGAGCTACTCACTCTTCCCCTTCTGGTCAGGCTAATGCTCTCCAATCTGAACATCAACATATCTGTGGCTTAAGAGATGCCACCATTAGCTTGTTCTTGCCCATGTCTGCTCCACGGTACTGGGATGAGACTGCAGCATTAGCCACCCAGGTGGCATATGCCCCCAAGAATGTCAGCCATTCCAGAAGAACCTCCAAAGCTCCTTCTCCAGATATGAGGTCAGTCTGAGGAGGGGGTGTCAAGGAGGGAAGGT
This sequence comes from Protopterus annectens, assembly GCF_019279795.1. NCBI lineage: Eukaryota > Metazoa > Chordata > Ceratodontiformes > Protopteridae > Protopterus > Protopterus annectens. The sequence continues at coordinate 1,405,148,226 of NC_056729.1, forward strand.
AAGGTAAAGAGATAGGTGACTGGGTATCCCATCCATACCATGGGTAGTGAGAGGGAAATATTACTGCAACAGTGAACTTATTTTATTTATGCTTTAGTCCTTCCAAGGTAAAATTTTAGTTGCATATGCACATTCAGGATATGGAGGATCCTCTCCCCTTGTTCTGTGGTAGCACAGAACACAAGAAAGTTAATGGCTTGATTGAGAGAGACTCCTATCACCACTTTGGGCATGAATGTGGGTTGGTCCAAACTGTTTACCTATCCTTGCTGTTTGCACATGAGTCTGAGCACTAACACAATAAGCTAAAGTTTCTGAAAGACCTCCAATATTGTCTTTATTTGACTGGATAGCTCTCTAGCTAGCTCCTATTTTCAGCACAGAGCTGCCCCCACCCAGTGTATGTAACCAAGACTTAGAGTGGTGTGGAACTGTGAATAACTAGCTTTTCAAAAAAAAAAAAGGAAACAGAATTAAATTATTTTAATAATTAAAATTCTGCTTAAATACTTAAGTGCACTTTTCTCTTCTGTTCCATCTGACTATAATTTTTAGTTTGTTCTGGACCTTAGTCTTGTATTTTAATTAGCAACTGTGGGAAAACTGGGTTTCTGCATTATACTGCACTTTACTGTATTTTTCCTTAAACAGCGTTACTTGCAAATGTCTGCATAGTCTGGTTCAATAGTGACAGAATCGTCTCTGTTCCAGTTTGTCCTGCAGTGCTTTTATATTCTGCTTATCATCTACCTGCTTGCATTTTGTGTCTTTTTCATCCCACACTAACATATTTACCTAAAGTTTCTGAAAGAGCTTCAATTTTGCCTTTATTTGATTGCTAGCCTCTGTAGCTAGTCTGCTTGTTCCTTGAAAATTTCCCACCCATCCCTCCCACATTTCTGCTGTTGTTTTATAAGACTGTGCCTCTGCCCTCCACCCCTTATGACTATCTGATTTTCATCAAAGTCCCTCCCTCCCCCTTTCATTGCTACTGACTATTGTATAAGCTATGGTTATCCACAGAACCATGATACCGAGTACCCACCCAGTAAACCAGTATTGTTCTTGAGTAAACCACCTTTAATACTGTCCACTGCTCATTTTCCGAGAGTTCAGCAAAATCTGTAGTCCTAGCCTGCATTCTACAAGTGATTTACCTGCACCCAGTGCCATCCATGCAAAGTTAAGTACTTTTGATTGCTAAATAAGCTATGGTTATCCACAGAACCATGATACTGAGTACCCACCCAGTAAACCAGTATTGTTCTTGAGTAAACCACCTTTAATACTGTCCACTGCTCATTTTCCGAGAGTTCAGCAAAATCTGTAGTCCTAGCCTGCATTCTACAAGTGATTTACCTGCACCCAGTGCCATCCACGCAAAGTTAAGTACTTTTGATTGCTAAATCACACCTATGTTATTTTGAGTGATCACTTTTGTTTCCAGTTTTTATGTGTGCATTTCACTGAATTTTTTGTAAAAACAAAAAAAAAAAAATTGCTCTTCCTCTCACTGCTGTCTATCCATCCATCAGTCTGATGAGCCTGATCTGCAAGGCCATGGAATGTATTATCATGGAACTTATAAATAAAGACATTGGCAACCTTCAAACATGGGACCCCACCTAGTTTGGGTTTGTAAAGGGCTGATCGTGTCTCTTGAACCTGACTGACTTCTTCGAATCAGTCTCCAGAGCCGTGGATGAGGGTAAGGTGGTCCACACAGCCTATCTGGATCTTGCCAAAGCCTTCAACACCATCCCCCACTCTAGAATTACAGATAAACTTAATAAGCTGGGCATAAATCCCTACATCCATTGATGGGTTGTCAACTGGCTTAGTGACAGAACCCACATTGTAAAAGAAGCCAACTCCAAATCCAGCTCCAGACAAGTGACAAGTGGAGTACCTCAGGGTTCAGTCCTGGGACCACTCTTGTTTGGCATCTACTTCTCTGAAGTACAGGCCAACACTAAGGGACTCTGGCTAACAAAGTTCATAGATGACTGCAAACTGGGAGCCATTACTGAATCCCCAAGTGATGTGGATACTTTACAAAAGGGCCTTACAGAAACAGATGCTTGGTATCAGAGCCATGGGCTCAAGCTCAATGGCAAGAAGTGTATAGTTATCCCCTTTGGGAAAAAACATGTACCCATGAATTACCACATAGGTGGCAGTACACCAAACACTGAAAGTGTGATAAGAGACTTAGGAACACAGGTGGACAGTGGTCTCACCTTCGATAACCACATCGCCACAACAGTAAGGAAATCCTTCTATGTGGCACACGTCATCACTAAAGGCTTTTCATCCAGAAAAAAGAACGTCACTGTCCTCATCCCTCATTAGACCCATTACAGAGTACAACGCCCCATTTGGTATGTACCTCACAAGACATCTGCAACAACTGGAAAGGCCGCAGAAACACCTCACTAAAGGAATCACAGGCCTAAAGCAGATGCCCTAGGCTGACCGACTAAAAAAACTCCAGCTATACTCTGTCGCATATTGTCTACTCAGAGGCAATCTCTGCTTAACATACAAGGCCATGTCAAACCCACAGCTGTTGGACATACTACACTTAAAGAAATCCCAATCCATCAGAACCACAAGCTCCAGGGACCTAAACCTTGTCATCACAATGAACAAAACATGCTAGAGGGATAGGTTCCTGACCCAGAGACTCCCCATACTCTGGAATAGACTGCCCATACATGTCAAGCAGAGTGTCTCCGTGGCCTTCTTCAAAAGGAACCTTGACGACTTGATGGGAGATAGGACGTTTACCGTGAGGAGCACGTCAATCGCCCTGCTAGACAGAGGTCCAGGGAAGTAGATATTGTGGGAAGAAATAGCCAGGGAATTGTTATGGCTAGGCTTGTACAGGCCCAAGGGCTGACAGCCTAGTACCAACCTATGAACCCCTTTTTCCCATTTTTACACATGGGGTTGGGGTGTCACTTTAAAAGTGATAATCATCTAGAGCCAAGGTTCGCCCTGGCATGGTTGTTCTTTCATGCCACACACTCGCATGGACACTCACATTAATGGCAAATTTGGAGTGCCCAATCCACCTACTGCTTATCTTTGGAATGTGGGAGGAAACTGGAGTACCCAAACGAAACCCAGCCAAGAATCAAACCGTAGAACGTCTTCCTGTGAAGTGACAACTCCATCTGCTGCACCACCTCTCACTGCTGCTGTCTTGAAATTAACTTCAGGAAGAGATTTTAAGGGGCAAAACATAGA
>NC_056729.1:1405151977-1405167282 GCF_019279795.1 Protopterus annectens
ACACATAGGTGCAGACCACAACTTGGAAGCAAGTCCACCTCTATCTGAGCAAGCATGTAGGTTCACAGGTGACTTCCTGTAAGGCTGACTATGACTATAAATCAGACATATCCACACCACCAAGGCCAGCTGCAACAATGTCTCCACATATGTAGTCAGTCTCAGAGGCAGTAACACAATTCAACCTGTACTGGGAGTAAAGCACACCTCATACACACATGCCATGGATACAGGCAACTTGCATCAGACAGGTTAGGTGGGAACAGTGCCACCCTGTCTATAACATTTGTACAGGGGATATGCACATCACCCACACTCCTGCCTGCATCAATGGTGAGCATGGACATAATGCCTAATGATGGCAACAATAGCAAGTCTCCATGGGGCATGGAAATATCACAGCATGCCTCCTACATGAGCTCTGGCATGTGCTCACAGCTCTATCACACATTATAGTTAGTCACTATTCCCAGTGCTCTGCATGCAGAGTTAAATAAAAATCAACTTGGGAAAGTGCTCGTTGCATTTAAAATACCTCTCGGAATCCATATATTGAGCGGGGCTTGTTTTTGCTCAGTGCTCACTGAAATGGTGTCTATCTGAAATTCAACTCCTCAGTCCCCACTCTGAATCTGAATACTGTACAATCGCTCAATTTAACTCAGCGTTCTGCACACGGATTATGCCTGGTTAACAAACAACTTATCTTCACTTTTTGTAGAACTCTTGTTCACAAGATACCACCTAGAGATATTTAATCCAGTTAAGAAATAAGCAGTTTGAGACCTGCATTAATTGAAATTAACCGGAAATGTGCTTATTGCATTTTAAAATGCCACTCTATCCGTAACCAATGTATTTATATGTACTTGGAGTAAACAGAATATTGTCTCTGTTGCAAAAGCTCTAGCTGAAGTTTAATACTCCTATCCTGCCTGAAATATTAATGCATTTCACTCATTTCAGGACTGTAACTTAGATATTAGACCCTGTTGCTTAGCTAATCTGTGTGCTGTGCCTACTACTAATCATATTTCACTCTGTCTGTGCCTTGTTAATTTGTGTTATATTGGTATTTGAATATGTTTAACTTAAACATTTCTTCTTAGAGTTGCTTTAACCAATTTTCAACTGGAAACTTACTGTGTATGCCTTAACTGCCTGATTATAAACTCCTGAATCTTGTACTGTATGCTTCATTACCCCTTTTTTTTCTCTTTCCTTGCATATTTCAGACTGTGTTCCTGTTTCTCCTGCTCTAATCTCCCGAACATTCCCTTTTGGAAGTCCAAACTAAGGAACCCTCAAACAAGGACATTTTATCTGTAAAACTAAAACCCATCCAGCTCCCTGCAAGGCATTGTCAGTGAACATATGTGTAGTGCTATATCTATTTCTGCCAGTTTGAAGGTAGTACATACTTTCTTGTAGGTTGCTGTACGCTTCCCTGCCAGGTCAGCGAGCAGCCAAAGCTCTCCCTCTTCTTGCCCACTGAAATATCCTACTGTCTCTATTTTACATATTTTTGCCTCTTCCTGTCCTTTACAATAACCTTACTCCCCCTCTATGTTTCTTTACGCCCACTCTTGCTGTATGTAAGCTCACTCCTCTTCTCACCTAACAGGATTTTTCCCCTATAGGGCTCTCTGCTGTATTAATCTGACTGCCCACTAGGTGGCACTTTCCCACCATTCTGCTGTCTCTAGTTTCTTTCCTACTCCACTCCTTATCTCCCCCATTTACTTCTTACATAACTCGTACTCATCTCAGTTTCACTATTCTCCTTGGATTACCCATTCCACTTCTCCACACTTCCATTACCCATCCCTATCCCACTTAGCCTCTGACCTTCTTCTACTGCTATTTCTCTTTCATTTCTAACCATAACTCTAACTTGTTGTCAGTCTTTTTACTTAACATAACTGTGCAAACTCACCTTCTGGCTCTCACTCCACTGATTGTTTTCCTCCCTTTTTTCCTCTGTCCTTTGGCTCTTCCTGCTCCATTCACCCTACGGGCTCACTCCGCTTCCCTACCCTGCCCCCAATTCTTACCTGCCCCAGTACCTCTACATTTATTCCTGACTAACCCCTCCCACCCAAACCAATTAACTAATCACTTTCCTCTCCTTATCTCCCCTCCCTTTCCTACTCCTCCCTACACCCCTTAACCCACCTTATCCTACTTACTCAGTCTCTCTCTCTCTCTCCCTGTAAAGACTTACTTCCCCCTCTACTTCCTCTACCTCTTCTCCTCTATTAACCTGTAAACTTCCTCATACATCTCTCCCTTCTTTTTTTCCTCACATTCTCCTAGTATGTTTTCCCATACCATTTACACTATCCTTGTCTCATGCTCCCTTCTTGTGCTACTAATTCCTCTTTATTCTGCTACTTCTTACTCTTCCAAAACACTCCTATGCCTACCTCCTTCTCAAACCATCCCATGCACTCACCCAAAACCATTCCTAGCATCCCACTTCCATACAATAGCACCCTCTCTTATTTCTCCTAGCCTACTACACCTATTCCTCCCCAAACTCCTCTCCACCACAACAAATACCTTCACTCTTCAATCATAACAAGCCGCAAACAGCTTCCTTCTCAATAAACCCAAAAAGCTAAAAGTTATTCCCATTAATGACCTAGCCTTATCTGGAGACATCCATCCTAACCCTAGCCCTTGCCTCACAACAAACTCCTCCCCTTCCCCACTTCATCCATTTCACACATCCACTCTCCCCCCTCCCTTTTCTTCTTCTACCTCCTGTCCTAACACCCTTAAGTTCTTCACCATAAATGCCCAAAGCCTTAATACCAAAATACACCAAATACAAGCTTGGATTTCCCACAACCAACCTGACATCCTAGCCATCTCAGAAACCTGGCTACAACCCCATATTGCTGACTCCGAAATCCTACCACCTGGATTCCAAATCCATAGAAGTAACCGTTTAAACAGAAAAGGTGGAGGCTCTGCTCTAATCTACTCCAACCTTCTATCTCTAATTCCTCTACAAACTCCAATTCCAAAATTCAAAAATAGTGAACTAACCGCTTGTCTCCTACAATTAAATAAACATAAAAATATCTGCATTATCTCGCTATATATTTCCCCAGGTGACAACATCTCTACCCTTGAAAATATTCTTCACTGGGCCTCTACTAAAATAAATTTTGAAACCTACATTCTAGGCGATGTTAATATTGATTGGAATAAAATCAAGTCACCTTCTCCCTCCTTATTCATTAACCTCTACAATTTCTCCCAAGTAATACAGACAACCACTCGCCCTAACAAACACCACACCCCAGGATCGATCATCGACTGGGTCCTAGTCTCCCATCCAAATAAAATAACTCTCTCTGGTACTATCCCAGACACATTCAGTGACCATCTCCCTGCTTTCATACATCGCTCAACCAACAATACTAAACACCAACACCACTATATCCACACTCGCAATCTCAGCAACTTCAACCCCTCAAATTTCTCAAACACTTTTAAATATATAAACTGGCAAATCTTTATACTCTTCCCCTTGACAATGCAGTAGAATATTTTAACTCTATCTTCCTAAAAACCCTCAACTCCCAAGCCCCACCAAGAAACAAACAAATCAAGACTAATTCTGCTCCTTGGCTATCCAAAGAAACTAAACATATCATGCACTCCAGGGACAAATCCTGGAAGCTCTACCAAAAAAATAAGATGCCTTCTACCTTGCTTCAATACACCCAGCTCCGCAACCAAGTAAAGAAACTAATCACCTCAGACAAAAAGAATTACTACAATAAACTTCAGTCCAATAATAACAAGAACCCTAAACAATTCTGGAAATCTATTAATTCCCTACTCCACCCAGGATCTAGGAATAATCCCTGCCCTGACCCTAGCTTAACCGACTCAGAACTAAGCTCTCACTTCAACACATTCTTTACAGAATCCATAGGTAACCAAATCTTTTCCCAACAATAATCCATCCAACTCTCTCTCCTCTACTCCCAGCACCCCTAGTAACTGTACGCTTAATTTTCAACTCAGACCTGTACCAGCTACTTTCATAAAAAGACTCCTATCAAAACTACAACCTTGCTCAAATGCCCCAGACAACTTACCCTCCTCCTTCCTCAAAACTGCTGCGGATTGTATTACTCTCCCTATCAGCATCCTAATTAACAGATCTTTGAAAGAGTCTTATGTACCCAAACTTTGGCGATCTGCCTTCATTCTACCTCTACACAAAGGAGGCAAAAACTACAATATCTCTAATTTCCGCCCAATTGCCATACTCTCATCATTATCAAAAATACTTGAAAAATGTGTCCATCACCAACTTATGCCTTTTTTAACTCAGAATCTCCTCTTAACTCCCACCCAGCTTGGCTTCTGCCCTGGCCACACCACCACTACCACCTTACTATCCTTCTTAGACAAAGTAAATCGAGCGCGCTATTCTGGATTTCTAGTATCCCCTTTGATACCATCTACCACAAGCACCTTCTCTTTCATCTCTCCAACCTTCATCTCTCCCCTGATACCCTTTACTGGTTCTCCAGCTACCTATCTGACAGATCTCAAGCTGTCAGATGGAAGAACTCTATCTCCTCTTTCTTGCCAACACCCACTGGTGTTCCCCAGGGGTCCATCCATGGACCCATGCTTTTCAACATTTTCATTAACAACCTTCACTCAGTCATCCCTGATACAACAGTTATCCAATATGCAGATGACTCCACCTGAGTCTGTGCCGCCTCCAACCTTCCTGAACTACTGACTAAAACTCAAACAGCTTTTTCCACTACCGAAAACTGGATGCACCAAAACCATCTCTCACTCATCTCTAACAAATCTAAAATTCTGCTGTTTCCTCCCTCCAGAAACGTCTCCTTCGACAAGAATGCTTTCAAAGTCCTTAACCAAAGCAACTCTGCCATAGAAGTGGTCCCTTCCGCAAAACTCCTCGGCATTACCATAGATGAACACCTTAAATTTGATATCCACATCCAACAAAACACCAAGAAAACCCATCAAAAGCTAGGCATGCTCTATAGAAATAACCACTTTCTCTCCAACTCCGCAAGGCAAACTATTGCTAATACCTACCTCCTACTCTCTCTATTATATGGAGCCCCTCTACTAACTAACATATCTTCTTCCAACACCTCTAAACTCGAAACTTGCTATAATAAAATCTCCAAATTCGCAACTAAATCCAAAACCTCTACTCACCACTGCCTAACCCTACAGTCTCTGAACTGGCTGGAACTCCCAAACCTCCTAGACTATTTCCAACTAACCACTGCCCACAAATTAATATTCTATCCAGATAAATGCCCAGCCTTAACAAACATCCTTCCCCCTTACATCCCAACCAGATCTTTGAGATCTGAACACCAAAATTTAATCTCTGTCCACAAACCCAAATGCCCTGCAGGCCAACACATTCTCTCTTTCACTGTTGGCAAAAAATGGAACTCTCTCCCTCCTTCACTCAGGACTACACCTAACTCTGAATCCTTCAAAACCCTACTTTTCTCTTACCTATCCACTAAACGTAAATGTTCCTGCTTTCACCCTACATAACTATCTTAAGAATTTCCCCTTTGAGCTCTTCATTCTCCTGCTTTTCTCTGCACTATTACCTCTTTTCTATTATCCTAATTAAACCCAAACTAACATACTCAGACTAAGCATCCTCTCTCTCTTGACACCAAGTATTGTGTATATTGTAAATATCAAGTAAGTCATATATACTTATTGTCCAGTCAATCTAAACCTACGGTCCTGAATGTAAATACATACAAACTGTGCTACCTATGTTAAAATTGTATTTCAATGCCAATTTATCCCCTGTACCTGATTGCATATATGTATTTTCCACTGCATTATGTAACCTTTGTATCCATTTATGTATGTACTTACCATTGCATTATGTAACCTTGTAACCATATTGCTTATTGGAGCTTTTCTCCCCGGGCCTCCACTGAAAATGGGCACACCACTGGCCCAGTGGACTTCCCCGCTAACCAAACTGAAATAAATAAATAAAATAAATAGTCAAACACAGACTTGCCACCATCCACACACCATCCACATGGAAGATGGCCACTGTCATCCCTCTACACAGAAATGAAAGGAGAATAGAGGATTATGCAATTAAGTGTCCAACATTGCGGGAACTAGACAGGTTAGGACCAGGAGTGTAAAGCCATGATAGCGTACAGTGTTATGGTATACTCTGGATTATTTGCAAGTACTATCCACTGTTGATGTGCCAGTGGACAACCTTATGAGGTCTTGTGACCTTATTTCCTGTTTATGTCTTCCAGGTAATATGCAACATCCATGGCTGACAGCATTCATCAACACAGAGAATGATACCATAACACAATATGTCATACAGCATTACAACATATTATTCAGCCCCAGAGCCCAGGTTCTGCAGGAAAGGACTGCGCTGTGGAACAATCTTGTCCAAAGGGTAAATGATGTAAGACTGCACAGCTGAAATTATGAGCAGGTGTGGCACCATTGCAATGACCTCATCCACCATACCCATCAGCGGGCTGCTGTGGTTGCAAGGGAATGGCAAGCCACAGGTGGGGATCAAGCCATCCAGCCCTACTGGCACACACTAAGTAGCTCCCCACAAGCCATGGGGCACCCGCCCACCAGAAAAGCCATGAAACCGAAGACAGCATTGTGGATGTGGGTGCCACCCACAGAATGGATGAGGAGCATGCAGGTAAGACCCCAGTGCACATCACTACAACACTGTTGCTTCTCCATCTTTATCTGTAAAATATATACATGCATATATCAGATAAGATAGTATGTTGCTGGAGTGTAGTAATACACAGATGTGCATAGTCCTTGGTATTGGGGTTTGTATTGTTGATGTGCTGAAATGCTGCTTTCACCCTGTAAAAATGCCACATGTGTGGCTACTGACATTACTTCCCCCCCACATCTATTTAGGTCCCTCTGGTATACCACTGGGACAGCAGCCTGTAGCTGGTGAGTATGGGGTTGTTTTGTTCAGGTTTTCCAATACACCGGCCATGTTAAGGCCATGCTATTTGCCAAGCATACATTTAACACACCTACACATAATGCATGCTGTACATGTTCATTTTTGTTGGTGTTAACTGCACTGCATCACAGTGGTCATCATGGTGGCATATCTGCAGGGTATGTAAGATTCCTGCAGTATTCCTTACAACCTGTGAGTGCAAGATGTGTGGACAGAGATAAACAAAATTGTGGGACAAATGGCTTACAGTAGGGATATGTATGAAACACTACCCTTATACAGTGGATACAACAGTGTATACACCACTATTACAATGGCAACTGTTCCTGATATATACAATGGCAGACCACAATACCACATTCCACACCTTTTACAACCTGTAATGTGATCCTAACATGAGCAATGAATGTGTAATATAGAATCCTATGTTAAGACAACAAATACAGGGTATGCAAACCTTACAAAATACTGGAAGCATATGTGTGCACACACACCAAATACCATATTGAGGAGTCAGCTTATGATGTACTGACGGCACTCACTCTTCTTGAGTACACACCTGTCATCATGTACAAGGCCACAATGTCACACCAAATAATGGTCTGCTGTCCAAGAAGTATATCCATGACATTTGCCCAGTCGCCTGCAACAGGGGCAGCCATGGCTTGCACACATCTTACAAAGCATGAAATGGATCCCATATCTGAAAGATAGCAGCCAAAAGTGGGAAAAATAACCTTACCTCACCATTACATATACCATGGCAAACAGTGGAGACAGTGATCTAGAGGTGTATTAAATATGGGACAACAGTGATGTAGAAATGAAACAGATGCTCATCCAAAACAGATTACAAAACATGCTGCAAACAGGTCCTGAAGGCTGCACAGAGACATGCAGCAACACTGAGGGAGTTACAGGAATGTCTAGCAAGTACTGCGTGTGTAGTACCTGGTCAACAATCACCTGGATTCTGCATAATTGTGGCCTATAGGTTAGGGTAATCAGATGGAAGATTTGTCCCACATGAAACATCCTTTAGGGATCTGTACAGGTAGCATAACCATAACATCAGGTCACCCAAAGGCATGTGTTGCAATGTGTAATGTTGTCATGAGACCAAGGCTCAAACCTGCAGACAATATTCATAAAGATACATGTGGTGCACAAGCAAAACCTCACTCCGTCTCAGGGCCACCATCTACAACTTTTAGCTTGCTGGTGCCAGTGTACACCTTTAGGGTTGCTGTTCATTAGCTGGAACTAGGCCAGTAGACATTGCTGATGGAATTTGGAACACTGAAAAATAACATTCATGTGCGGCCCTTAGTAGTCAGCTATCTGCAATAAGGCTTAGGATGGGGAGGGGTGTCAGCTTCAAACACAACAGTGAACGAAAGCATGCATCCAAAGCTAGCTGAGAATGGCTGTATCTGAACACAGTCAAGGTTATGAATTGTGCCAGACTTTACAGCAACAATGAAGTCACTGTGTGACCTCCAAGGGCTGTGCACATGAGCTGACCTTACAATCAGGCAGAGTTGGAGGACCATTGTAGGGCAGACAGACCAAATAATGCCAAGGAAAGATGGGCCATGCTAGTATACCCCTTCCAGGAATAGTGACTGCTGTGGATCACTTAGCAGGTGCTTCAACAAACCATTGTTTTAAGGGTGTGCACACTTATGCAGCCCACATATTCTATGCATCTCATTCAGCATCTCCATGACTAACACATTTGTTTGATACTGAATTGGATTGCACAGGTCATATGTCACATATCAGGTGTGTGTAATGCTATCAAATGCAGTATTTTGGCCCCACTGCATATCATAGAAGAGTCTAGCATGTCAGCAGGGTTGTGTACACTCCTCATATCCACATGAAGCTTTGAAGGTTGTCGGTGTAACTGGATTTTATTGCACATACATGCACTGTCATTGATGATATCTGCAAATCAAATGTCAGGCATTAATTATTGACATCAGACCTCATATCATCCCAGTTATGTGTCAGACAAACACAGCGGCTGTGAACAACAAAGCAAACATAACTGCCAGACACCTACACATTCAGCAGTGGTCTCTACACTTATGAGGTATGATGCACAGTACATGCCAGTGTGCTGTACAGGTGCACAGGAATAATGTATATGTGGGTGTGGTGTGTTCTAGGGGATGGGGCATCACCTACTAACACAACTCATGCATCACAGAGATATATATTGTTGGTAACAAAGATTATGAATGGCTGCAGTGCATGCTGTTGAGTGCTATGTATTATGCATGTCAACTGTTGGGTAAAGAGAAGTTAGTGTAATATTTTTGTGCCACTTCACCTGTAAGTGTGTGTGTTCATAGGTTCATAGGTTGGAACTAGGCTATCAGCCCTAGGGCCTATACAAGCCTAGCCATAACAATTCCCTGGCTATTTCTTCCCACATTATTTACTTTCCTGGACCCCTGTCTAGCAGGGCGCATGATGTGATCCCTGGGGTGAATTTCCTTTCTCCCATCCAATCGTCAAGGTTCCTCTTGAAGAGGTCCAAAGAGGCACTCTGCTTGACATGTATGGGCAATCTATTCCAGAGTCTGGGGAGTCTCTGGGTCAGGAACCTATCCCTCCAGCATGTTTTGTTTATTGTGATGACAAGGTTTAGATCCCTGGAGCATGTAGCTCTGAGGGATTGGGATTTCTTTAAGTGTCAATAAAATCCACGAACTTCAGGCTCCTTCTTTACTTTGAAAACTATAATTTTAGATTTAACTTTAAAACAGCAAAGAACAAGTAAAACCACAATAATGGTTTTCGTGGTGCTTTGCACTTGAACTTTGTCGTATTTCTTTAAGTGTAGCATGTCCAACAGCTCTGGGTTTGACATGGCCTTGTATGTTAAGCAGAGATCACCTCTGAGTAGACGATATGCGACAGAGTATAGCTGGAGTTTTTTAAGGCGGTCAGCGTAGGACATCTGCTTTAGGCCTGTGATTCTTTTAGTGAGGTATTTCTGAGGCCTTTCCAGTTGGTGCAGATGTCTTGAGAGGTACATACCAAATGGGGCATTGTATTCTATAATGGGTCTAATGAGGGATGAGTACAGTGGGACAATGACCTCCTTTTTTCTGGATGAAAAGCCCTTCGTGATGAGGTGTGCCACATAGAAGGATTTCCCGACTGTTGTGGTGATGTGGTTATCGAAGGTGAGACCACTGTCCACCTGTGTCCCTAAGTCTCTTATCACACTTTCTGTGTTTAGTGTACTGCCACCTATATGGTAATTCATGGATACATGTTTTTCCCAAAGGGATAACAATACATTTCTTGGCATTGAGCTTGAGCCCATGGCTCTGGCACCAAGCATCTGTTTCTGTAAGGCCCTTTTGTAGAGTATCCACATCATTTGGGGATTCAATAATGGCTCCCAGTTTGCAGTCATCTGCAAACTTTGTTATCAGAGTCCCTTAGTGTTGACCTGTACTTCAGAGAAGTAGATGCCAAACAAGAGCAGGACTGCACCCTGAGGTACTCCACTTGTCACTTGTCTGGAGCTGGATTTGGAGTCGGCTACTTTTACAGTGTGGCTTCTATCAGTAAGCTATTTAGCAACCCATTGGGTGACATAGGGATTAATGCCCAACTTAGTAAGTTTGTCTATGATTCCAGAGTGGGGATGGTGTCAAAGGCCTTGGCAAGGTCTAGATAGGCTGTGTGGACCACCTTACCCTTGTCCATGGCTCTGGAGACTGATTCAAAGAAGTCAATCAGGTTCAGGAGACAAGATCGGCCCTTCACAAACCCAAACTGGGTGGGGGTCCAGTGTTTGAAGGTTGCCAATGTCTTTGTTTATAAGTTCCATGATAATACGCTCCATGGCCTTGCAGATAAGGCTTGTCAGACTGATGGGACAGTAGTTTCCGGGATCCAAGGTGGATCCCCCTTGTGGATTGGGATAACTGTAGCTCTGCGCCACTCAGTGGGCACGAAACCTGAGGTGAGGCTATGATTAAACATGACACTTAGGTGAGGTGCCAGTTCATATTGTAGTTCATGTAGTACACAGCCGGGATGTCTTCTGGTCCCATGGATGCTGTATTCTTGGCTTTAGAGAGTGCATTTTGTACCTGTGGGGACGTTATTAATGGAATTTGACAATCTTCGGTATTGAGATGGGCCATTTAGGGAGAGAGGGGTGAAGTTGGCACTGAATCGATCTGCCAGGATATTGGCAATATCCTTCGGATCAGTATATTTAATGCCATTCTGTTTTAGCTCAGAGCAGATCTGAGCATTGCCATTTAGATTCTTGACATAGTTATAGAATGCTTTGTGGTTGTCTTTGGAATCTTTGGCAATTTTATTTTCGTAACTAGCTTTGGAGGATTTTATGAGGCATCTCAGCTTCTTACTGAGGCTAGTAAGGGAGTTTTTTGCATCCTGGGATTTTCCTCTTTTCTGCAAAAGTTTCTTCCTTTTGTTGTAAAGTTTGTTTATGGCAGGGGACCACCAGATTGGCTTCCTTTTTTTTGGATGAGAGCATTGTGGTTCTATTTGGGATGGCACGATTCATGCATGAGTGGATGTGCTCATACAGTGCCTTAGTATAGGATTCAGCAGTTGAACTTTCAGTTCCCGTCCGCATGGGTGTCATGAAGTTTGTCACTTCTGACTTGAGTAGCATGAAGTTGGCTTTGGAGAAGTTTTTTATGGTGGTTTCTTTACTGGGGCAGGGGTGGGATGTGGATGTTAAGGTGATTAGCTTATGGTCAGACCTGACTAACGAGGGGTGACCATAGGTATGGAGCATTGATTTCCCATGTTGGTAATGACCAGGTCTAGGATATTGGAGCCCCTGGTGGGACTATGGATTAGTTGATGCAGGGCGTTGGAATTTATGAATTCCAAGAACCGTTGCGCAAAGGTGTTGGGACATGAGTAGTTTTCCCAGTTAATGGTAGGGTAGTTAAAATCACCCAGTATTAGGGTGTTTGGTTCTATCTTAATATTTTCCAGTATGTTTAGAAAGGTGTAGTGAGAATCTTGGGGTATGGTGGGGGATCTGTAGCAAGCTACAATTTGGATTGCAGTCTTACCTAGTGTTAGTTGCACTTGGAGAATTTCAGACACATTGTGTTGGCCAACTAGCCTGGTGGTGTGACTATCCTTGGTGAATATTGACACTACTCCACCTTTAGTGTTTCGGTCCTGGTTTGGTGGCCGAAAAGTGTGGTAAGAGTTGTAGCCTGGTATTGCAGGGGTGCTCTCTGGAGCCTTGAACCAGGTCTCAGTTACTGCACAGATATCTATGATCTCCATTTTTAGGAGTGCCTCGAGAGAGTGCATTTTGAGGTTTAGACTTCTAGCATTGAGTAGCATTACCTTCAGATTTTGCATGCTTGTACCTGTTACGGTGGTGGTTTTGTCCTTTGAAGTTTGTCTCAAAAAGGCACTATAGGGGTGGCAAGAGCCTTAGCCAGTAACCTGAATCCCAGGGGCGACAGGTGCAGACCATCTCTGGCAAAGCATTGTGGTCTGTCAATCATGTCATCCCAGGCAGACAGATACTGGATCCCCTTTGAATGACACCATAAGCTTAGCCAATTGTTGAAGTCAATCATTTTATCCTTATATTGTGGTATCATTGTGGGCGAAGGCAGGATGCTACTCAGGGCTAGGGTCATACCTGCCTGGGCCACATGATCCGAGAGCTCTTCCATGTCTCTTTTCATTTAGTCCAGGGAGGTACATCTCAAGTCATTCACTCCAACATGGACAATGACAGAGTCATATTTGTACTTGTTGTGGAGTGACTTGAGTGCATGCATTATGTGGCGGATCCTGGCACCCGACAGGCAGCTGACTGTAATTTTCTCCTTATTCAGCCTGGTGAGAGGGACATCAGTGTGCCGGACTATAGAGTCACCTATGACTAAAGTGTTAGGTACATTGTCTTGCCTTAGGGGCTGTTGCTGGGTGGCACACTGGTGTTGTGAACTATGTGACACATTGGTTGTGATTTGTGTTTGTCTGCATTTCAGCTTCAGAGGTCTTTGTTGCTTGGGCAGGTTACAGTTAAGGGCCTCTGCATATGTGGATTTAGTGTTGCTATATGATGTGGGTGTTGGTGGTGCAGGTTTAGAAGGGCTATGTGTTGCTTGAGGTGTAGTGTGGGTGTTAACCTTCTCCTCTTGACTGTTTAGCACAATCTTGGGTGGAGAGAGCTTTGCTTTCATTTTGGCTATGTAAGTGCATCTCTCACAGGTTGTAGTGTTGGGTGGTAGGAGGAGAGGGTTGTCTGTGTACATGAGGCAACTGCTGCATTGCCCCAGTATGCCCAGATTCACCAGGTGGACAGGAGAAATCATCGGAAGCTGACCCTTGGACATGCCTGGTTTGGGGCTTTTTTTTTTTCTTTGTAAAGTATAGGATCTGTTTCCTTAGCAAGGTACTTTGCAATTATAGGCTGTTTAGTGCCTACTATTAATTTCTCCTTGTTAATAAGGAGAGTTCAGTGTTTAAGGCTCCCTAGTGCTTTCCAGCAGGTATTAGAGAAAGTGCTAGTCACAGGGATGCTTAAAGGTAAGATTGAAAAGAATGCACTCTGCAGTGTGCACTAGAAAAGTTGGATGTGAAAGTAGGTAACTTGAGTTTTACCTGTTTAAAAAGTTAAGGTTTAGTGGAGAGTTACTATTTTTAAAACAGCAAGATGGATTGAAAGGGGTGGTCACTTTTGTATTTTGGTACTATGAAATACTGTAGGATGGCCAATAAATTTAAATAATTGAAGGGGTGGGATTTCAAAAATGATGATTTTGTGATTACTCACATAAGCCAGTGAAAGTAGTGAGAAATGAGATATATGGTCAGATTAACATAAGAGGCGGGCAACTAGAAAGACAGTGGTATTTAACAAGACAACTCAGAACAGAGAGAGCTGTGGTCTCTTTTGAAGTTTTAATATGCTGTTAATACAGAATGCAAGCAAAACACAAGGTAAAGAAAACAAACTACAGTATTCAAAATATAGAAAGGCAATACAGTAATACAAAAAATAAAAGCAAACTAACCTTTCCTTCAGCAAAGTGTAGCAGAGTCTGGATGAGCCTTTCTGTGTATGTGTGTGTGTGTGTGTGTGTGTGTGTGTGTGTGTGTGTGTGTGTGTGTGTGTGTGTGTGTGTGTGTGTGTAAAAGTAAACCATAATGTACAGGTCGCAATTTAAATTTCTTGTCTGTCCCTCACAGTTGGCGAGGTGGGTCAGGGTCCCTCCTGCAGGCAAACTGATGTTAGTGTCCATACAGACATTGACAATGATGATAGGCATAGTGAGGCACAGGCAGGGTTGTCAGGGGCTGAATCTGTGTGATTGGTTGCCATCCCACTTTTATCCATCCCATCCCTGCACAAAGTCACAATGCCCACACATACCCCATCACTAGTGGCCATAGATGAGGGACAGATGGCAGGTGGTGGCATGGGACAGGAAAGTGTGGTGACTATGGGAAGTGTGTCTGTACACAGCAGCCATAGATGGATGAACAAAGAAGTCCCAAACAGGCAGATGGACAAGGGTGCTAGTAGGAGGGCTGCTGGCCATCATGCCCCTGGCAGAAGTGGCACAGCAGGTGTCACCAGACACATGTTTCAGCTCATAATGGAGGCACAGGAATATATGGAATGTTACACCAGAGATGGTCTGAGGCTCCAGAGGACTACTCTTCCTGCTATACATGAGTACATCCATGATCATGCAGATGCCCACCATTATTTTGCAGGTTCATGGATAGACAGTTGGGTGAGATGGTGGGAATCCCCGACCATGTATTATCTGTGATAGAGCATGTTGTGGGTGTAGGTCATCGGCCACATGGACATAGGTCAGCAACACCAAAAGGTGGAGGTCTACGTGGATGTGCGACATCTCACTTCGGCTCCCGTACTGGCAGTACAAACACCAGCACTGTGGGGGGGGGGGTGCTGTCCACACTACAATGCAGCTTTCCACATGCACTTGGTCCTGGCTGGTCCCAACAGGGATGCAGATCCAGCAGACAATTGCCATCGTCAGGGGAGAGTATCATGTCTTAGCTTCTGCCTGATGATGTCCATGCAACCCCTGGCAGGTGCAGTTCCCATGTCCGTGGCCTGACACAGTAAACTGTACACCCTGCCATGTATGGTATGCAGCTGTCCAACATACTCCTGTATAGGGCAGGCACATGGCAGAACTATGTGAATCCATAAACACACACATCACCATCACAGCTGGGGCAC
>NC_056729.1:1405167782-1405200651 GCF_019279795.1 Protopterus annectens
TTTCCTTTTTTTTCCCCTCCCGGGGTTTTTTTTTTTCCGGGCCAAACCTGATAGGTACTACAGGGTCCTGGACTCACATCTACACCTGTACAAGGCCCACTCTGCTGATCCAGAAACTATTTCCCAAGGCCCAAAAGGGGTTGCAGCTGCCACTGCTAAAAATCCTCTACCCTCTGAAAGGGAGTCCAGAGCATTAGAGAGATGGGGTAAGAAAGTGTATACTTCTGCAACTCTTTCCATGAGGACATTAAATTGTCAATTTCATATGATACAGTACCAAGAGTATTTACTAGATGAATTGCATAAGAAACTGTCCTCTTCTAAACCCCTGGATCGCAAATCCCTTCAGGATCTGGTGCATAACTCCCAGCAGGTTAGTAACCATTTCTTGCAGTGTGGTTATGATGCATCGGAAGCTTCATGTAGATCAGCTATGACAGGTGCAGTTATACGTAGGCATGCCTGGCTGAAGGAACAATCTCTGCCAGACCATGTTAAAGCTAAGCTTTTGGATGCTCCTATGGAAAAGCAAAAATTATTTGGTTCCACGGCTCAAGAGGTTTTAAAGAAATTTGAAGAAAAGGCAAAATCTGTGCAGACAGTTAAAGACTTTCTGCAAGTCCAACTACCAAGATTCAGCAGAAATTGGCCTACTAAGAATTGGTCCTTTCCGGACTCAGACAGATCTCAAAGAGGCAGGAATAGGCGTGCCAGAGGTAGAGGGCAAGCTAGAGGCTCCTACAGAGGCCGTCAGTGGCAGCCTCCCAACCAGAGAAGTAGTGCAGGAACTACAACTGTTACACCAGAACAGACTCAATGACTTTATTTTGACTCTGCCGATCAGGGCTCAATTAGAAGCATCTTTGGGCGGAAAACTTTCTTTATTCTCAAAAAATTGGCACAGCATTACAAGGGACACATGGACACTGCAAATAATAGACAAAGGATACAGGTTCCACTTCCACTCATTGCCAAAAAGAAAAGGCATGCCAGACCTGCCACCAAATCAGAGGGCAGAGGCTTTGAAGCAAATTACCAACTTAATGCAAATGAAAGCCATAGAAAAGGTACCTCTTTCAGAACAAGGCCAGGGATTTTACTCCAGATTATTCCTTGTTCCAAGAAAAGAAAATCAATGGAGGCCTATTCTCGACTTGTCCACTGAATACTTACCTCATTGTGCCAAAATTCAAAATGCTGACTCTACAGCAACTCCTTCCCATGCTGGGCAAGGGGTCTTGGCTGGTGACTCTAGACCTCAAGGAGGCATACCTGCATGTCCCTATTCGACAAAGCTGCAGAAGACACCACAGATTTCTTGCAGGGTCAGAGCATTATCAATTCTCAGCATTGCCCTTTGGCTTATCTACTGCGCCCAGAGTATTCACGAAATGCCTGGCATCAGTAATTGCACACTGCAGACTTCAGGGGATTCAAATCTACCCATATCTGAACGACTGCCTAATACAAGCGGACAGCAAGCAAACTTTGTTAAAGGGCTTGGACTATGCCATCCACCTGTTACAGGCCTTGGGATATACAGTCAACATCCACAAATCAAGACTGGTTCCATCCTTGCCTTCAAAAGGAATTCCTGTGGTGTGCTCAAGCCTGCCAGTCCAACAGAGGGTTGCCTTTCAACAAACCAAAAACACAGCAAACCATCACCACGGACGCTTCAGACCGAGGATGGGGAGCACACATGGAGGGCAAATGTATCCAGGGCCTATGGTCTCAAGGACAGCTGCGCATGCACATAAACCAAAAGGAAATGCTGGCAGTGATACACGCAATCGAGGCCTTCAAACCTTTCCTCCATCAAGGCCACCTGTTAATAAGGACAGACAATACCACAGTCGTGTGGTACATAAACAAGCAAGGAGGCACGCATTCCTACCCTCTATGCAGGCTGGCCTTGAATCTATGGGAACTATGCTTGAAACTCAATATCCAACTGCAGTCCCAGTTCGTGCCAGGGAAAGAAAATGCACTGGCAGACAGCTTAAGCAGAATTACCATGGATGCACACGAATGGATGCTGCACCCAGACATCTTTCTACTCATAACACAAGCATGGGGAAAGCCGGAGATAGATCTGTTCGCCTCGCCCCACAATCACCAACTGAAGACATTCTGCACAAGGACATACCACCCACAAGCTTGGAGGGTGGACTCTCTCTCTTTCAGCTGGAAAGCTCTAAAAGTCTATGCCTTCCCACCTCTCCCATTAATGTCCAAGGTTTTACTGAAGATCAGGGCAGACCAGCCAAGAGTGATTCTGATAGCTCCAGACTGGCCAAGGCAGCACTGGTACCCACTATTGAGGAGCATGTCACAGATGAAACCGTGGCCTCTACCCCTATGGCCACTTCTTCTGACGCAGAACAATTTCAAGATCATGCATCCCAACTTGAAAACATTGCAGCTAACTGCCTGGAAAATCCCATAAACCCCCCTCAGAATAACTTATCACAGAGAGTAAATGGCATTATTATGGAAGCTCGCCGGCCTTCCACAAGGAAGACATACTCAGCAAAATGGAAAAGATTTCTCATTTGGAACACAACAAAAGCCTTAGATGTGACAGTGGCGAGCATGGCACATATTCTGGAATACTTAGCAGAATTGTACCACAATGGCCTGTCCTATTCTTCCATTAAGATTCATGCCTCAGCAATTTCAGCAGAATACAATGTTGATCCACCTATCTTCTCACATCCCCTCCTCAGGCAATTTCTGAGAGGAATCAAATCATCAATCCTCCAAGGAAACCTCCTTTACCTACTTGGGATCTCAACTTTGTGCTGGAGAAACTAACACTTCCTCCCTTTGAACCAGCAGCATCGGTGGATCTACAGTTTCTGTCTTGAAAACTGCATTCCTTCTGGCCATAACTTCAGCAAGAAGAGTATCTGAGTTACAAGCTTTAATGGCAGTACAGCCATTTCTTATCTTCCATCAGGACAGAGTTTCATTGAGAACCAATCCTACTTTTATGCCAAAGGTGGTATCTAGGGTATCCTTGAACCAAGCTATTCACTTGCCTACATTCTTCCCAAATCCACAAAATAAAGGGGAAAAACTTCTACACACCCTGGATATACACAGACAACTACGCTACTACTTGGACAGAACTAAAAGTTACAGAAAGACTGACCAACTCCTTGTAGCATACGCTGCCGGGGTGCAAGGAAAAGCAATTTCCAAACAGACAATTTCAAAGTGGATAGGAAATTGCATTTGATTTTGTTACTGCTTTCATGGAAAGACGGTTCCTGCAAACATTAGGCCTCATTCCACGAGGGCCACAGCCACCACTACAGCCTTCCTAAGAGGGGTGGCTACCAAGGACATTTTAGAAGCTGCTACATGGAGCTCCGTGCATACATTTGCCAAGCATTACAATTTACCTTTATACTCCAGATCCAGAGCAGGTTTTGCTACAGCAGTCCTGCAGGGTATCTTAACTACACCATCCTTTTCTTAGTACCTCCTCCCCCAGATTGGCTATGGTATTCCACCCATATGTTATGACTGCAGATGCATCCTTGAAGGACATAGTACAGTTTTGTACCTACCATAAATGTAGATGTCCGATAGGTATGCATCTGCAGTCAAACCTCCCTCCTTCCCCTCTGTGGTATTCCTAGGGTGCTTACCCTCCATTAGCTAGCTGGGGATCTATTATGGTGTATTTGTTTGTATATATGTATATATTTTGGAAAATGTTTGGAATTTATTGCATTCCTCCAAATTTGGCCTTCCTAGAGGGCACCTGGCATCTGGGGCAAGAAACACTGAGGAAAATGGCGTCGGCTGATGCTTTTATACCCCAGACGCTCTGACGTCGGGGAAAAGTGCGACATCAGCCGAGGCCAGACCCAGACTTTGGAATCCGGCCGACCGAAGGGCTGCCTGAGGCAGGACAACCCATATGTTATGACTGCAGATGCATACCTATCGGACATCTACATTTATGGTAGGTACAAAACTGTACTTTCTAAACTCAGCAAGTTTGGGTATTAATGAATATTCCTATAAACAATAGTTCTTATGTAAGAACTGAACTGTAACTTTGCCAGTGTGACCATAACCCCCAACAAGGGGAACAAGCAGAGAAGAAGATCTTTGTGATGGATGACATTGTCCCTGATGTGTGACCTAAAAGTCAGCCTTGGTAGAGAAAAACTGTTTTAAAAGGCTTCTGGATTAAAGTTTTTGTGGATTTTATCTACAGCAGTTTGTTTCCTTGTGCCTTCCATTTGTGTTATACCAAATATTGTGCCAGGGCTTTGAGTCAGCCCATGTAGGACATATTGTTTAGGCCCTGTATCCTTTTAGTAAGTTATCTCTGTTGTCGCATGTATCTGGACAGATAAACATATTTCCACTCTATATACTGTCCTCACTTAATGTTCCAGTATTCCCAGTACATTATTTTTATGGAGTGTCACTTTTATGAACACTCCTTCATCTCCCAAGCCATTGTTTGTTTTTTGAAAACATGAAAGGGCTTTTATAGGACATGCCTCCTTTAAAGTGTCCATCATTTACTTTTCTGCATTTGTTGACTTGTTGCTTCATCCCTTACTTCCTTTTCAGAGTCTGTGTGGACTTTTAATCCAACTGGACAGAAGACTCAGAGTAACTTGAAACAAAGTTTCATTTCTGTGCCTAGTCGTATGGAAGAAGAAAAACATTTCTGTTAGAGTGTGTTTGTAGTAAAAAGTCATTATCCACACATATTCAAGTCTCCATTTTTAAGATTGTCCATTTCTTCCATAAAATCAAAATAATTTTCTGTTTTAGCTTATATGTCTGCAGTTTAATCAGTTTTGGTCAGTCTCAGATTAGGAGTATTCAGTCTATGTGCTCCTTTTAGCAATATCAGTAATAGAAATTCGAGTCTGTATGGTAAAGCATTTTCTCATAAGTCTTTATAGTACTTCCTTTCATTTTTTTCTTACACTTTGAAATAAATGTCAAGCTGTCTTTGAGTAGCCACTCCTCCAGTTCAGCCATTTTTTTCATATTTTAGTTGCTGCTCCATCATTTTTTTCTTCCACCTCCTTTTTAGCAGTTTGCATACCAGTTATTTCTTCTGAATGCGTGGTTGAAACATATTCTGTATCTTGCAGCCTTCTATTG
Source organism: Protopterus annectens (assembly GCF_019279795.1). Lineage (NCBI taxonomy): Eukaryota > Metazoa > Chordata > Ceratodontiformes > Protopteridae > Protopterus > Protopterus annectens. Next base: position 1,405,172,931 of record NC_056729.1, read on the forward strand.
ATTGTTTATATGTATTCCAGAGGGGATACAATTTTTCTTGAAAAATCGCAGAATGCACTTGGCCAAACTTTCTCTGTAGGGTGACTGGAGAATGTCCTCCTTTAGCTGCCATTACTATATGCCTTTCACAATTCTGTGCCACATTGTGTCTTGTACCCTTCTAAGATTTGTATAGGTGTTCTCCCTTTTACTTCAGCTTTTCTGATGTAAGGCACTTCAGCTATCATTTTCTATTAAAAATTTATAGCAGTTTGCAGACTTTTTGTTTTTAATTGATTTCAGTGTAGAGCTCTGCTTTTAGCTGCTCACACTACTATTGCCATCTTGGAATCCATGTTTGGGATACTTTCTAGCTTCTTTTTTTCCAGTGAGAGTAGGAGTTTTGCTGATGCTCTCAGCATTCTGCATACTAGAGATTTATTATTTTGTAGCAGACTGTATAGTTGGCTGTGACTTTTTTAACTGTAGCAGTTAAACTGAAGTGCACAGCAGGACCAGCTACTCTGTTTGGCTGAGCTGCATTTTGCTGCATTTCTTTGCCACACTCACCTACTGAATTGAGCTGTTTTAACCTGATTTGACTTTGCCACCAGTGCCAAAGTTTTTATTTTTTAACACCTTTATTGAATTATTACTTAAGACATAGTCAAGCAAGCATTTATATAAAAGAAAATAAACAACATAAACATGTTCCCAGTTGCAAACATTATACATCACATATATTTTTTATAGTTATCATCAGTCTAACATTACATAAATTGCTCAGTTCTTGCCTTCCCTTAAACCCCACTCATCCTTCAAAATATTATTGTTTCCACAGTTTCTATTTTTTCTATGTAATTTGCTCCTACCACTTTCCAAAGATCCAACTTCCAGTTCTTTTATTGTTACAATATTCAGTACTTCAAACACAGTTAGCTTAGACTTTGATTTCAATTTTTTAGTAATTGCTTTTATAGAAGCCACCAGAATTAAACTTAACAAGGCTTTAGTATGTCTAGGCAATTCTGATCATGTATCCCAGCTCCAAAAAATAATTTCCTTAGTTACACCCATTTGCCCACCCAATATTTCTGACAGAGTACTCTGTAGTGAATTTTTTAAATATGCCAACTCTTTATAGTCTCAAAAAAAATGTTCCCAGTTACCAATTCTTCCCCATCACACATAGGTTCATAGGTAGGTACTAGGCTAGCTGCCCGAAGGCATTTATAAGCCTAGCCAGAATGTGTTGGCTTTCGCCGCCCCCTTAAATTAGTTCCCTGTGCCTCTGTCCAGCAGAGCCACTGAAGTGATCCCCAGGGTAAACTTTCTGTTTCCCATCCACTCGTCAAGGTTTCTCTTGAAGAGTGCTAGCGAGGAACTCTGCCTAATGTAGATTGGAATCTTGTTCCAAAGCATGGGAAGTTGCTGGGACAGGAATCTATCCCTCCAGCACGTCCTATTTATTGTTGTGGTGAGGTTTAGATCCCTAGAGCGTGTGGCTCGAGGGGATAAGGTTTTCTTTAGGTGGAGCATGTCCGTCAATTCTGGGTAGGTCATGGCCTTGTATGTCAGGCAGAGATCACCTCTGAGCAGGCGGTATGCAACTGAGTACAGCTGGAATTTCTTCAGTCAAGCTGCATAGGGCATCTGTTTGAGGCCAGTGATCCTCTTGGTGAGTTACTTCTGTGGTCTTTCTAGCTGTTGCATGTGTCTTGTAAGGTACATCCCAAATGGGGCGTTGTATGATGGGTCTGATGAGTGATGAGTAGAGGGGCACAATGACCTCTTTTGATCTGGATGCAAACCCTTTTGTGATTAGGTGGACCACATAGAAGGATTTTCTAACCACTTTGGCAATGTGATTATCAAAGGAGAGATTACTATCTACTTGGGTCCCCAGATCCCTTATTACGTTTTCTGTATTGAGGGGAGTACCACATATGTGGTAGTTTGTAGGTACTTTGTTATTTCCAAAGGCAATAACTATGCACTTTTTGGCATTTAGCTTGAGGCCATGATTTTGGCACCAGGTATCCATCTCAGTGAGACCCTTTTGGAGGATGTCTGTCAGCCGGTGAGTCAATTATAGCCCCTAGTTTGCAGTCGTCTGCAAACTTGGTCAGCCATAGTCCTCCTGAGCTTGTCTGTACCGCTGAAAAGTATATGCCGAACAAGAGGGGTCCAAGGACTGAGCCCTGGGGAATGCCACTTATAACCAGTTTAGAGTCAGACCTAGCTCCTGCAACTCTCACCATGTGGGTCCTGTCCGTGAGCCAATTGGCAACTCATATTGTGACATAGGGGTTTATGTTCAGGCTGGTGAGCTTATCTGTAATACCAGAATGGGGAATGGTGTTGAAGGCCTTTGCGAGGTCTAGGTAGGCTGTCTGTACCACCTTTCCCTTGTCTATAGCCTTGGTAACTGTCTCAAAGAAGTCCACCAGGCTTAGGAGGCATGCTCTGTCCTTAACAAAGAAGAACTGGGCAGGGTCCAGTGTTTGGAGGTTCCCAATGTCTCTGTTAATGAGTTCCATAATGATGCACTCCATAGCCTTACAAACCAAGCTAGTCAGGCTTATAGGGTAATAGTTCCTGGGGTCTGTTGTGGCTCCACCTTTGTGGAGAGGAATAACCGTTGCTCTGCACCACTCTATGGGTACGTAGCCTGTGGAGAGGCTGAGTTTGAACAGTGTGTTTAGGTGAGGGGTTAGTTCATTTTTGAGCTCATGTAGAACGCAGCCTGGGACACCATCCGGTCCCATTGATGCTGTGTTTTTGGCTTTGGAGAGGGCTATTTTAACCTGAGTGTCTGTGATTTCAGGGGCCCTATATTCTTCTGGTATGGTTATAGGCCCTTTTGGGGGTGAGAGGGGGAGTGAAGTTTGCACTGAACCTGTCTGCCAGGATGTTGGCAATATCGGTTGGTTCAGAGTATTTTGTGCCATTCTGCACTAACTCCGAGCATTGCCACTTAGATTCTTGACATAGCTAAAGAATGCCTTGTGGTTATCTTTGGAGTCCTTGGCAAGTTTTCTTTCAAAGCTCACCTTAGACGATTTTATGAGGGATTGTAGTTTCTTGCTGATACTGATCAGGGATGTCTTCCCTTCTTGGGATTTTAGTTTTTTCTGTACTAGATGTCCTTCAAGGATGCATCTGCAGTCATCACATATGGGTTGTCCTGCCTCAGGCAGCCCTTCGGTCGGCCGGATTCCAAAGTCTGTGTCTGGCCTCGGCTGATGTCGCACTTTCCCCAACGTCAGAGCGTCTGGGGTATAAAAGCATCAGCCGACGCCATCTTCCTCAGTCTTTCTTGCCGCGTGGTGCCTGAAGCAGAAGCAGTTCGCAAGTGCCGGTCGACCAGCTCCTGTGATTCAGCTACCGAAGACTTCGAAAAAGCTAAGTACCCCGTTGGGGACTCTTTCTTGCCTCAGCCGATGTCAGATAAAGTTAATAATTGTTTAACTTGTGGGAAACAAATACCTCATAAGGATTTCCACTCTTACTGCCTCCCCTGCCTAGGCCCAGACCACGAGGTCTCGGCCTGTTCAGCCTGTGCTTCCTTCAACCGACGAACTCTTAGACGTCGGTCGGAGTTTGCAGAGGAGTTTTTTGGGGCTAGTTTTGCTTATAAGATGCCGTCGGAGACTCTGACTTCGCATTTAGTTAAAAAACGGAAGGACAAGGACCGACACACGCGGACAGCGGTTTCGGCTGAAACCACGGTCAGGCCTACCGCGAGTGTCTCGGTCTCGGCTGAAACCGAGTCCTTGGTACTTCCTATTACCGAAACCACACTACCGGCTACCTTGGCCCCGGAGGCCCCAGCCGAGTCGGTCATTGAATTACCTACTGAAACCGGTGTCCAGGAACCTTCTGACACCATTCCTTTAGATAAGTCTACTCCTGCACGTGGTGCAGCCAGACCCCCTGCTTCCATGTCCATTAAGGCTTTCTCCAGGGCTAAAGCTGCCAAACTTACTAAGGCTTTGCCTCCCAAGGTTTCCTCCCAGAGACCTTCTACTAGCTCTCAGATTCTTACCCTAGCAGAGGATCTGATCTCATTAATTAGAGGTTCCCAACCTCATCCGGACAGGGGCTCTCAACCACCTCCAGACAAAAGGCCCAGGGTTGAGCCCTCTGATCCCCAGTCCTCAGATGAGTCCACCGATGGCTCTGCTCTGTCAGACCACCAGGAGGAGGCTTATTCGGCCTACGAGGATTCTGATGCTGAAGAATCTATTCCCTCGGCCTCCCCTCCTGAAGAGTTTTCCTTTGGAGAGACATTACACTCTATGAGAGAACATTTTCAATGGCAGGGTCAGGAATTCTCTGATTCCATAAAGAGATTAAGGACCTTTTTACATTTACCTCAGCATAGGCCCTTAGCTATACCTCCTGTTTTGAATGTCATTGATGATGTGTACTCTGATGCCAGTACTGCCCCTGACTCTCTCCCTCCAGCTCCTGCCAAACCTGATAGGTACTACAGGGTCCTGGACTCACATCTACACCTGTACAAGGCCCACTCTGCTGATCCAGAAACTATTTCCCAGGGCCCAAAAGGGGTTGCAGCTGCCACTGCTAAAAATCCTCTACCCTCTGAAAGGGAGTCCAGAGCATTAGAGAGATGGGGTAAGAAAGTGTATACTTCTGCAACTCTTTCCATGAGGACATTAAATTGTCAATTTCATATGATACAGTACCAAGAGTATTTACTAGATGAATTGCATAAGAAACTGTCCTCTTCTGAACCCCTGGATCGCAAATCCCTTCAGGATCTGGTGCATAACTCCCAGCAGGTTAGTAACCATTTCTTGCAGTGTGGTTATGATGCATTGGAAGCTTCATGTAGATCAGCTATGACAGGTGCAGTTATACGTAGGCATGCCTGGCTGAAGGAACAATCTCTGCCAGACCATGTTAAAGCTAAGCTTTTGGATGCTCCTATGGAAAAGCAAAAATTATTTGGTTCCACGGCTCAAGAGGTTTTAAAGAAATTTGAAGAAAAGGCAAAATCTGTGCAGACAGTTAAAGACTTTCTGCAAGTCCAACTACCAAGATTCAGCAGAAATTGGCCTACTAAGAATTGGTCCTTTCCGGACTCAGACAGATCTCAAAGAGGCAGGAATAGGCGTGCCAGAGGTAGAGGGCAAGCTAGAGGCTCCTACAGAGGCCGTCAGTGGCAGCCTCCCAACCAGAGAAGTAGTGCAGGAACTACAACTGCTACACCAGAACAGACTCAATGACTTTATTTTGACTCCGCCGATCAGGGCTCAATTAGAAGCATCTTTGGGCGGAAAACTTTCTTTATTCTCAAAAAATTGGCACAGCATTACAAGGGACACATGGACACTGCAAATAATAGACAAAGGATACAGGTTCCACTTCCACTCATTGCCAAAAAGAAAAGGCATGCCAGACCTGCCACCAAATCAGAGGGCAGAGGCTTTGAAGCAAATTACCAACTTAATGCAAATGAAAGCCATAGAAAAGGTACCTCTTTCAGAACAAGACCAGGGATTTTACTCCAGATTATTCCTTGTTCCAAGAAAAGAAAATCAATGGAGGCCTATTCTCGACTTGTCCACACTGAATACTTACCTCATTGTGCCAAAATTCAAAATGCTGACTCTACAGCAACTCCTTCCCATGCTGGGCAAGGGGTCTTGGCTGGTGACTCTAGACCTCAAGGAGGCATACCTGCATGTCCCTATTCGACAAAGCTGCAGAAGACACCTCAGATTTCTTGCAGGGTCAGAGCATTATCAATTCTCAGCATTGCCCTTTGGCTTATCTACTGCGCCCAGAGTATTCACGAAATGCCTGGCATCAGTAATTGCACACTGCAGACTTCAGGGGATTCAAATCTACCCATATCTGAACGATTGCCTAATACAAGCGGACAGCAAGCAAACTTTGTTAAAGGGCTTGGACTATGCCATCCACCTGTTACAGGCCTTGGGATATACAGTCAACATCCACAAATCAAGACTGGTTCCATCCCAAAGAATAACTTTTCTGGGTGCGGATCTAGACACAACCACCCAAATGGCCTTTCTCACAGAAGAAAAACAAAAACAGCTACCAGTTTACTTCCAGAATCTGACAAGACAAACTCAGCTGACTGCAAGGAAAATCCTGCAGGCCCTGGGTTACATGGCATCTCTCATTCTTCTGATTCCGCAAGCAAGACTGCATATGAGAAAATTACAATGGTACCTAAGAAGTTTATGGACACAGCACAGTCACAGCTTAGAAACTCTGATCCCACTCATTCCTTGCCTTCAAAAGGAATTTCTGTGGTGGGCTCAAGCCTGCCAAACAGCGGGTTGCCCTTCAGCAAGCCAAGAGCCAACCAAACCATCACCATGGATGCCTCAGACCAAGGTTGGGGAGCACACATGGAGGGCAAATGTATCCAAGGGCTATGGTCACAAAGAGAGCTGCGCATGCACATAAACCAAAAGTTAATGCTGGCAGTAATACACGCAATCGAGGCCTTCAAACCTTTCCTTCAACAAGGCCACCTGCTCATAAGGACAGACAACATCACAGTTATGTGGTACATAAACAAGCAAGGAGGCACCCATTCCTACCCTCTTTGCAGACTGACAATGAATCTATGGGAACTTGCTTTGAAACTCAACATACAGCTACAGTCCTAGTTTGTGCCAGGGAAAGACAATACACTGGCAGACAGCTTAAGCAGAACTACCATGGATGCACACGAATGGATGTTGCACCCAGACATCTTCTTACGCATCACACAATCATGGGGAAGGCCGGAAATAGATCTGCACGCTTCCCCCCTCAATCATCAACTGAAGAAATTCTGCTCAAGGACATACCACCCACAAGCATGGAAAGTGGACGCTCTCTCTTTCAGCTGGAAAGCTCTAACAGTGTATGCTTTCCCACCTCTCCCATTAATGACCAAGGTACTACTGAAGATCAGGACAGAACAGCCCAGAGTAATTCTGATAGCTCCAAACTGGCCAAGACAGCACTGGTACCCACTGTTAAAGAGCATGTCACAGATGAAACCATGGCCTCTCCCCCTATGGCCACTCCTACTGACGCAGCACAATTTCAGGACTCTGCACTCCAACCTGAAAACCTTGCAGCTAACTGCCTGGAGAATACCATGACTCCTCCTCAGGATAACCTATCCCAGAGAGTGAAGGATATTATTATGGAAGCTCGCCGGCCTTCCACAAGGAAGGCATATTCAGCAAAATGGAAAAGATTTCACACCTGGAACAAAGCAAAGGGCCTAGATGTGACAGTGATGAACATGGCACATATACTGGAATATGTGGCAGAATTGTTCCACAATGGCCTGTCTTACTCTTCCATTAAGATACACGCCTCAGCAGTCTCAGCAGAATACAATGTTAACCCACCTGTCTTCTCTCATCCTCTCCTAAGACAATTTCTAAGAGGAATCAAAAACATTAATCCTCCAAGGAAACCACCTCTACCTACTTGGGACCTGAATTTTGTGTTGGAAAAACTAACACTTCCTCCCTTTGAACCAGCAGCATCGGCAGATCTACAGTTTTTGTCTTGGAAAACTGCCTTCCTTCTGGCCATAACCTCAGCAAGAAGAGTATCTGAGCTACAAGCTTTAATGGCAGTGCAGCCATTTCTTATCTTTCATCAGGACAGAGTTTCGTTGAGGACCAATCCTACATTCATGCCAAAGGTGGTATCCAGGGTATCTTTGAACCAGGCTATTCACTTGCCTACATTCTTCCCACAACCACAAAATAAAGGGGAGAGACTTCTGCACACCCTTACCACCTCCGTCTTAAGTAATGTGCACAGACAACTGCGCTACTACTTGGACAGAACTAAAAGTTACAGAAAGACTGACCAGTTGTTTGTAGCATATGCTGCTGGCGTACAAGGAAAAGCAATTTCCAAACAGACAATTTCAAAATGGATAGGAAATTGCATTTGTTTTTGTTACTCCTTTCATGGAAAAACTGTGCCATCTAACATTAGACCTCATTCCACCAGAGCCACAGCCACCACCACAGCCTTCCTAAGAGGGGTGGCTACCAAAGACATTTTAGAAGCTGCTACATGGAGCTCCGTGCATACATTTGCCAAGCATTACAATTTACCTTTATACTCCAGATCCAGAGCAGGTTTTGCTACGGCAGTCCTGCAGGGTATCTTAACTACACCATCCTTTACTTAGTACCTCCACCCCCAGATTGGATATGGAATTCTACCCATATGTAATGACTGCAGATGCATCCTTGAAGGACATAGTACAGTTTTGTACCTACCATAAATGTAGATGTCCGATAGGTATGCATCTGCAGTCAGGTTTACCCTCCCTCCTTCCCCTCTGTGGTATTCCTAGGGTGCTTACCCCTCTATTAGCTAGCTGGGGGAATCTATTATGGTGTATTTGTTTGTATATACATGTATATATATATATTTTTGCAAATGTTTGGAATTTTATTGCATTTCTCCAAATTTAGCCTTCCTAGAGGGCACCTGGCATCTGGGGCAAGAAAAACTGAGGAAGATGGCGTCGGCTGATGCTTTTATACCCCAGACGCTCTGACGTCGGGGAAAGTGCGACATCAGCCGAGGCCAGACCCAGACTTTGGAATCTGGCCAACCGAAGGGCTGCCTGAGGCAGGACAACCCATATGTGATGACTGCAGATGCATACCTATCGGACATCTACATTTATGGTAGGTACAAAACTGTACTTTTCCTCCTTCTATTGTATAGCTTGTTTATGGCAGGGGTCCACCAGACTGGTTTCCTTTTCTTGGAGGAGTACGTCTTGGTTTTGCTTGGGATAGCGCGATCCATGCATTCTTGTAGGTGCCATAGAATGCATTAGTAAAGGATTTTGCAGCTTGGACAGCGTTATCCTTTTAGCATGGGGGCTTTGAAACTTTCCACCTCCGTCTTAAGTAATGTGCAGTTTGCTTTTGAAACGTTTTTTCATGGTGGTTTCCTTCTCCGGGAGTGGGGGCGGAATGTGGATATCCAAAGTGATTTGTTTATAGTCAGATCTAACCAGCGAGGGGTTGACCTCCGTTGTGGAACATTGGTCACTCGTGTTGGTGATGACCAGGTCCAATATGTTGTCACCTCTGGTGGGAGTGTTGACCAGTTGTTCCAGGGCGTTTGAGTTTATAAATTCTAGGAAATGTTGGACAAGGGAGTTAGTACTTGCGTAGTTCTCCCAGTTAATGTTTGGGTAGTTGAAATCACCCAATATTATGGTGTTTGGTAGGAACTTTATGATACCTAGTGTTTCCAGAAATGCGGAATGGGGGTCCAGGGACATGGTGGGTGATCTGTAGCAAGCTACAATTTGAATTGGAAGTTTTGCCCGTTGTTAGTTGCACGTGGATAATCTCTGAAGCATCGTTCTGTGCCACTAACCTGGAGGTGTGGGTATCCTTGATGAATATGGATACTCCCCTGCCTTTTGTATTTCAGTCCGGGTTCTGTGGCCGAAATGTATGGTATGAGTTATAGCCTGGTAGTCCTGGGGTGCTCTCTGGAGCCTTAAACCAAGTTTCTGTTACTGCACATATATCGATTTTCTCCATACTGAGGAGTGCCTCAAGTGCATGCATTTTGAGGTTTAGACTTCTGGCATTGAGTAGTATTACCCTCAGATTTTTGTTATTTGTGCTATTTACGGTGATGGGTTTGTCTTTTGAGCCTTGCCTAAAAAAGGCACTATGGGGGTGGCAAGAGCCTTGACCAGTATTCAGAAGCCTAAGGGTGACAGGTGCAAGCCATCTCTAGCGAAGCAGCGTGGCTTGTCGAGCATGTCATCCCAGGCAGACAGACACTGGATCCCCTTTGAATGACACCAGAAACTTAGCCAATTGTTGAAATTGATCATTTTTATTTATACCGTGGTATCATTCTTGGTGAGGGCAGGATGCTACTCAGGGTCAGGGTCATACCGGCCTGGGCTACATGATCAGAGAGCTCTTCCATGTCTCTTTTCATGTAGTCCAGGGAAATCTGATTCAGGTCATTCACACCAACATGGACAATGACAGAGTCGTATTTGTACTTGTTCTGGAGTGACCTGAGTGCTTGTGTTATGTGGCAGATCTTGGCACCCGACAGGCAGCTAACAGTAACCTTTTCATTGTTCAAAATTTGCCATCTACTTGAGGAATAAAATATTTGGTGTCTGCTTGGGGTATAGAAATACCTATACAAACACTTCCAAGCAAAAATTTTAAATCTTCTAGACTTTGTTGCACATTTAGGAGACATACATATATGTCCTCCTATACATTCCTTGTGAGTTGTTTATCCATTTCTCTCTTCTCTAACATATGTATGTTTTTATTTAATCGAACTTCATCTGTATGCATTTTAGTGTGCATTCAGTGCTAAAAAATTGCTTAGTATGCCAGCGTTTTATTCATTTGATACTTTTTTCCAAGTGAGAGTTTGAAAATTCTTGTATTCTGTATATTCTGCTTGTTTCAGGATTAATTTACATTTGTGTTTTTTTTTTCCTTTTTTATTGTCTGCGACTTTTAAGTGTAGCCTTTAAATTGTGTTGTATAGCAGGACTTGCTGCCTTATTTGGTTGGGCTGCTACATGCTGTACATAAACTTACCCATGCGTCAACAAGATTACAGTAAGTCAACATATGCTGAACTTGTAAAGCAGTCACTTTTCAAAGTTCTAAGAAACAAGAGGAAGGAGTCTCTGAAGAAATCTGTCAACTCAACTCCACCATATTGATGTAACTCTTTGTGTCAACAGGGTACGGACTGCAAAACTGCCACTGAGACATCCAAGTAGAAATGTCATAGTAAATGTGGACTTCATCATCATGCATACTGACTCTGCACTCACTAGGCTGGACAAACACAGTATGACTGTTACCTTTCTGTTGCCAGGATCTGTGATATTGTGAGTATTCTACAATCCATCGACCAGTACAGATGTGATTATGACCTGGTGTTGGCTCATGTAGCTGAGAATGACCCAAGATGCTCAACTCAGAAGGACATACAGAAATGCATATTGGTGCTTTCTATGCTTGTTTCAAATGCAAGTCAAGCTTTGACCCTGAATGCAATCCTACCATTATCAGGAATGATGCCCATATACAAAGAGAAGATAAATGGCTAAGCTGCTGGTGTCACTCTGTGGGTATCTAGAACGTGTCAGCTTGGGACAAGATGAACACTATCACAACTTTCTTTGCCAAAAATGGCCTGAACTTTTCATTCCATGGGTTCCTCACACGAACTGTAAAGTTCACCCTCTGGGCAGTTAACATCACAAAGAGATTTGAAGCAGACTTCAATCCAGACCACAACAAAACTTTTTTGCTTAATGATAGAAGCCATAGATCTCAGAACTGTCCTGCAACTTGAACATATCCATTTCTGTGTTGTAAATGAGCCTGGTTTCATTGTAGAGACAGCCATTACCTCTTTACTGGGTTATGGTATCTGTTACACAATTAGAAACTGTGGGCAAGTATCAATATTTGTAAGATATTCAATTGTCTCTATACAGAGTCTCCAGCTTACACAAACCTGTCTTATGAACTTTAAATTACCTTAGACAGGACAAGATAAATGATGAATTTATTGCCTTCTATAGGTCAGTTGTCATGTCCTGGGAGAAGCATGGATGATTTTTAAATGTACTAACTGCTGTACCTGTTAATAAAAATACATTTTTGACTGGTGACTTCAGCAATCTGTCAATTAACGGGAGCATCTGTACCACAAACGTTGGGTAGAGCCACAGATTCCGATACTAAGTAAATGCTGTGCTTATATAGTTAACCAGCCCACTAGGGCTCAGAATAATTTTCTGTCATACTTATCAACATCACACCTACTTGCACTACTTTGGTGTCCTCATCTCTGGTCATATTCAATCATAAATCAAATCAGTAATCGTCTCCTTTAGAGCATCTAAACCCACTGCAATAAACATCTTTGACTTTAAGGACTTTAAAACAGTAAACATATTGAAATATATTGTAAGCTCTCAAATTTAGCTGCAAGATTTCCAGCCCTCATGTAACCTCAGCTGTTACTCATGCCAGTGAATTTTACTTCCATCTAAACAATAGGATAAACCATGTGGTCCCAATCAGAACTAATTAGAAATTGGGGAACATAAAAATAAACTATATTGTTGGAATGCCAGGATTAAAAAACTTGCAATAAGAAAAAAACAAGCTAATTAAATCCTGTAATAAATTAAAATTTACCCTTTCCAACCTGCAATCATACTATGGTGAGATCTGAGCCTGCTATTCTAGAGTATACTATATGCAATGTATATTACTACATCCTGTTGTTATTACACTGAATTTGTATATTGCTCACTTATCATCGTGTGTTACTCTTGGGTCTTACTGTGTTTATATTATACCACTGTTCAGCCTTCATAGTGTTGTTATTGGTTCAGTATGTCATCTTTACCGTTGAACTGTGTAAGAAGGATCAGTAAACTTCTGAAGGCTACCATCAAAGTGGAACACAAATTAAAATTAGCACCCAAAACCAAGGATAATCATAACTTCTTCTTTAGGTACTTCATACAATTAACACACATCAGTGCTGTAAAATAATTAATAATGGTATTACCCACTCTGACTCTTAAGATATTGTTTTATTGTTTTTTTTTTCATCCAGTACCCAGTCAACTTTTGAGTTTTTCCTCTCCACCCGATAAGCCTGTCCATCTCTGAGGGCTCAACATAGGCATTCTGCTTCACTCAGCAGAGGCATGGGCTTAGCTTCAGGAGTGCCACTGTCATCCACTGGGACTAGGGATTTTTTGCTGGCCTACAACCTCTCTCCTACCTGCCTAGCACAAAGCTACTATTGGCTGGGGCATGGGAAAATATTGTGTGTACTGCTCCCTGGTCCCCTAATAGGCATTCAATTAACTGTCTATGCTGCCCATCAGCCTGATGTCTAACCTCCCTGAATTCCATCCTCCACTAGAACTCTACTAGACATATGTCAGCATATACCCTCCCTCCCAGATAGCAGCACCCTATCCTTCCTGCCAACTGTGTAAAGTGCCCGAGCTGCTAATTGAGCTCAGGTTACTTGGGTCATAGTTGGTTATTTACCCCTGTACTCAGGAGCATATGACTCTTACAATATTAATATAGTAAGAGGTAAATGTAGTGGATAAGTTCACACCAGATACTGTCATTGAAGTTGTACAATTTCCAAAATCTCTTCCTCCCCCCAGCATTATTGTGGAGCATACCCTTAACTGCACGTTTTTAAGTTAAGAATTCCATTTCCATTGGACTTTGGAATGCACCTGGTTGCTTAATCAATACCATATACACCCTGTGTGAACTCCTGCTAAAGCTGTTCTGCTGTATAGTTCCTGAGATATGGAAAATGACTGCAGTTATGCCACTCCATAAAGGAGACTCCACCAGAGACCATGTGATCTATAGACACATCAGCTTAACAAGCCTAATGTGCAAAGCCATGGAATGTTCTATGTCTGATTTAATAAGCTCTGATAAAAAGTATTGCTGTAGACTTGCAATAATGTGGTTTTGTCAAAGGGCAATTATATCTACATCATTTAGTAAAATTCTTTGACAGTCACTGAAGCTGTAGATATCGGCTGTACAGTCTATGCAGTCTACCTCAGTCTGGCTAATGTGTTTGACACTGTTCTGCATGCTGGAATATAGGTTTAAAGGCCTAAATGCATACACCTAAATGCATACCCTAATGTTGTAAGATGGGTAACAAACTGGCTGACAGATGAAGCTTGTGTAGTTAAGGTGGCAGGTGTCACCACAGAAAGCAATATATGACTGGTAGCATTTGTCGTACTGAAATCCATTCTGTTTGGCATCGTTTCTTGGATGTACAGACCACTAACTCAGACATGGATTACTAGATATACCAGTGATTGCAAACTGGGTGTTGTCATTCACTCACCATCTGATACTGTGATACTACAGCTAGAGCTAAACCATACATATCAGTGGTGTATTAGAAACTGGTTTAAATAAAAAAGAAGTGAAGCACTGTCACCTCTGTTAAGCACATCATGACAGCTGCTTACAATAAAGATAGCAGTGCTTTCCAGACTGATACAGTCTTCAGAGATCTTGGCACCTTCATAGACAATCCCCGAGCCTCTGACCACCATGTAGCAACAGCTGTCAGGAAATCCTTCTGTCCATCCCAGTTAATAACTAAAGACATCTTATCCCAGTCAGGAAGAAGTCAGCATTCCTCTATAGTCTGATCTTCTCATACCAATTATAGAATATATTGCCCCTTTTAGTATGTATCTATCTATATACATCACACAGCTGGAAAGACTCCCAGAAGTTTCTAACTAAAAAGTTCACTGGACTGTAAATCCACAGCTGTTAAGACAGGGTTGAAGCTTTCTCCCTCTACTCTTCCTGTGACAGGCTCCTGCACTGTTATTTTTAGCTAACATTCTGTTCCACTAGGGATTCAACTCTCCTTGAATTTCTACCCCTCCACATAACAAATGGCTTCAGAACACTCAAACAGAAGACTTGCATATTTGTCAACAAATAAATAAGATGGCTGGACATACAGTATATTACTCAACACTTCTCTCATCTTTGGAATAATTTTCTGTTACGCATGAAACAGTGATACCCTCACTTCCCTTAGGACAAACCTTAATATTTGGATGGGTGCCCATTAATTCATCCTGGGTGTGACATTTTTTTTTCTCTTGGAGGCGGGTGGTGCCATAGGAGGATGCGTAATGGCAAGGTGATTATGGGTTATGAACTCATTCTGCCTTTTAAACTCTTTTAATCTGTGACTGCATTTATTTTTCATTTGTTAAACAGGTAAGCCCACTGAGCACAAGTATTCCTTTTCAGGGGATGATCTAAGAGCACATACTACTGTCTGCTCTCTGTTTAAGGCTCTTGCTTTTGGCAGGGCTTCCTTCTGCCCTTTTTTCATGATATGTTTCATCACGTTATGTCTTCATGCAAATGACACCTGATGAAATTCACACTCAGATCTTAAACTTTTCAGCCTAAAATCTTAGCCAGTGTTCTAAACTGCTTTTATTTATGTCATCATTTGATTAACAGGTTTGGAGGAATTTCTCTTAAAAAAACTTCCTTTTTCAGCAGCAGATGTGCTGTGCCCTGCCTCAGTTTCAGTTTTGCAGGATTGCCAGTTCTAAACCCATAAACTGAAAGTACTAGATTTAGAAAGTCTGTTTTGCAGATAGACTGTATGTAGTTCTCTTCAGTCTTCCGTTAGCAGCATTGGAGATTAACTGGTTCAGTGGTAGAGAGGGTCTGAAAACTGACTATGACTGAGATCTGTGTTTGAGTAGCAGACGTTCCCATAGAAGCTGACTAAGGGTTATGGCAGTGACTTGCATTTTGCTGGCACGTATCAGGAGGGCTGCTTCTGGTACAAAAAGTTTTTATAGAATCTGTTATGTTTTTCAAAACTGTGTTGACCTTCATTTCCCTTGAGTTGCATCTTTCAGCTTTCTGTGCTTGTTGAACTTCCTATATCTGCCAGTACAGCTCTCTAAAAGCAGTTTGTCAAAAAGATTTTACACCTGAAACCCCGCAAACCTCTAGTGACCCTAACTTTGGATCTTAGTTTGTAACTTTGTAACTGAAACATTAGCATTTATGTTCTTTCAAGCTTTCAGTTCGTTTGACCTCTAATACCTGTCTAGTAAAACGCTTTCATAGTTGGAGCTGCCTTGGACACAAGGATTTTTGAACTGAAACCTTTATTATGTAGACAGATTTATGTAGATTCCCAAAAGGACAGGGTGTCTAAAGGAATAGAAGCCTAATTCATGCTTAAGCTGATTTCTGTCATAACCTTGAATTCAACCCATTAATTTGTGTTTTTTTTCCTAAACAGGAAATAAATGACTTGCTTTTATGGCTTTCTGATACTGTGTGGAGAGAACTAAGCTGGACAGTTCAAGTCAACAAATTTCCCTAAAACTCAGGCAAAAATATCCGTCTACTGAGCTCCTTCATGATTGATTCTGAATAGCCACCCCTAGTGACAACAGTCTTCAACCTAGCATTATGGACAGTTAGATTACTGTTGTTTCTCCTGCCAGCCTTGTTGACTTGTGTCTCTTGAAGCAGTGTAGTAATTGTCTCATGTACACAGATAACCCTCTACTAATAACACACTCTAGTACAGAGTACGAGAGATGTATTTACACCATGAACCTAGAATCCATGCTCTCTCTCACTCAAAACAGTAACACGGAGAAGGTTGTCAACTCACCCACCACTACATATGCTCTTAGTACTACTACTCATACACACACTATTCCTCATACACATAGTACGCATCAAACACATAAATCCACATACGCGGAGGTTCTCCCGAAAAACTTACCGAAACACCAGAGACCTCCAAAATACAAGACTGCTACAACTAACACAGTCCCAACAGCACCCATGACACATAGCAGCACCAGTGTCTCACCCACCAAGCCAGTAAGGCATAATACTCAAAAAATACATTTTCTTGTTATTGGAGACTCAGTAGTGAGACACAGGGATATCCCACTCACCAGGTTGGACAAGAAGAATGTCACGGTCAGCTGCCTGTCCATTGCCAGAATTTGTCAGATCATGCATGCACTCAGATGTCTCAGTAATAAGTACCGTTATGACTCTGTCATAGTTCATGTTGGTGTGAATGACTTGAGATGTACCTTACTGCACTGTATGAAGAGAGACATGGTTGAGCTCTCTGAGAATGTGTCCCAGACAGGTATGTCCCAAGGCTTCTGCAGCATACTACTCTCACCTAGAATGATGTCACAGTATATAGTTTAATAATCAGCACAGTTTTTGGTGTCATTCATAAAGGGTCCCGTTCCTGTCAGCCTGAGAAGCCATGGTCAACAAACCAGGCAGCTTTGCCAGAGACAGTTTGCACCTGGCATCTCTAGGCTTTCGGCTGCTGGCAAAGGCTCTTGCCTCCCCCATAGGGCCTTTTTAGGCAAGGTCTTGAAAACAACATTGGCGATGTGAAATTAACCAGTCAGAACAAAATAACTGTCATGCTGCTAAATGCTAGGAACTTAAACCAAAAACTGCACTCCCTGGAATCACTTCTATCACTAGAAGATGTAGATGCCTGTGCAGTCACAGAAACCAGGTTCAAGGCCTCAGAAACTATCCCAGCCTTGCAAGGCTACAATGCCCTCCACACCTTTAGACCACAAAATGAACATGTTAAAACCAAAGGAGGTGGTGTTTCAGTCTGTATTAGAGATAAATTTGCCTCCGGTCTAGTTAGGCTGGACAACTCTATGGAGTTACTCCAGGTCCAGGTTACGGTGGGTAAGACCCCCATTCAAGCCAGCTAGAGCTCCCTCTCCATGGGTCATGATACCCACAAAGCCTACTTGACCAACATGGAGACAATCCAAAT
Organism: Protopterus annectens; assembly: GCF_019279795.1. Lineage (NCBI taxonomy): Eukaryota > Metazoa > Chordata > Ceratodontiformes > Protopteridae > Protopterus > Protopterus annectens. The sequence continues at coordinate 1,405,190,385 of NC_056729.1, forward strand.
TTTACCGAACATGCTGGTTATGGGGGATTTCACTTATCCCACCATCAACTGGGAAACCTGTGCTAGCCCTAACTCGCTAGCACAGAAATTCCTTGATTTTGTTAAATCAAATGCCCTGGAACAAATTGTCCATACCCTGACAAGGGGAACAAACATTCTGGATCTGGTTCACACCAACATATCAAACAGATGCACTGCCGCAACTGTGAGACCCTCATTAGTTAAAACTGACCACAAATCAGTCATCTTTGAGCTGGTACTAACACCAGAACTCACAAGGGGTGAAACCAGACCAAAAACCTTCAGCAAGGCAAACTATACCCTCCTAGTTGAAGGTATAAATGCATTCCAAACCCCACCCCATGCTGGAAGTGGTAACTGTGCCAAAGCTTAAACTAAAGCCCTGTACAATCACTTGCATAAGTGTATAAACTCGGCTGTACCAGACCTTTTCAATCATAGTCTAACCACAGGCTTTGTTCCTGTGAAATGGAGAACAGCAACAGTTATTCCCCTCCACAAAGGTGGCCTAGCAAAAGACCCGGGGAATTACAGACCCATACGCCTGACCAGCCTCATCAGTAAGGCCATAGAACATATCATTATGGACCTCATAAATAAAGACTTAGGTGACCTCCAAACCCTGGATCCCACCCAATTTGGCTTTATGAAGGGCAGATCCTGCCTGTTAACTCTGGTGGATTTCTTTGAAAATGTGACCAAGGCCATTGACAAGGGAAGTCTCTGCACACAGCATACCTCGACCTGGCAAAGGCTTTCGACACAATCCCCCATTCAGGCATTACCGATAAACTTAGCAAACTGAATGTAAACATTTCGTTTTAAGATGGGTTGCCAATTGGCTTACAAACCAGACAACACTATTAAAGTGGGTGATTCCACATCAACCAGCAGACCTGTTACCAGTGGGGTGCCACAGGGGGCAGTGCTAGGCTCCCTACTGTTTGGTATATAATTCTCAGAAGTTCAGGTCAAAACTAAGTGGTTGTGGCTGACCAGGTTTGCAGACAGTTGCAAACTAGGTGCAATCATTGAATCCCCAAATTATGTCAGTATACTTCAGGAGGATCTCACGCAGACCAACGACTGGTGTATTAGTCATGGTCTCAAACTGAATGCAAAGAAATGCATAATCATTCCGTTCAGCACAAACAATGTCCCCTCACACTATCAAATCAACAACAATACCCTAAGTACCCATGAAATGGTAATGGATCTGGGATCACAAGTTGAATGCGACCTTAACCTCGACCACCTTGTGTCTACTGTAGTAGGGAAAGCTTTTTGTAACACACTTGATAAGTAAAGGCATTGCCTCAAAACCAAAAGAAGTTATACCCCCCCCCCTGTACTCAGCACTTATCCGGCCCATAATTTAGTGTAATGCCCCATTTGGTATGTACCATATTATTAAGCACCTGCAGCAATCAGAGAGACCTCAGAGGTTTCTAACAAAGAAGATTAAGGGGCTCCAGCATGTGCCTTACACAGACTGACTAAAGTCCCTGTCACTATACTCCATATCATCTAGATTTCTTAGGGGAGGCTTATGCCTGGCCTACAGAGCAATCCATGACCCAAACCTAATGAACTTGCTGCATATCCGTAAATTGAATGGGACTAGAGCTACCCATTCCAGGCACCTAAATATGGCCTGCAACTTAAATAGGACCTGCTGGAGGGACAGATTTATCTCCCAGTGACTGCTGCATCTTGGGAACAGGCTACCAATTCATGTGAAACAGAGCACCTCTGTGACACTGTTCAAGAGGAACCAGGACGAGTGGATGGGGCACCATAAATTCTTACTGGGGATAGATCCCACAACCCTCCTGGACATGGGCAGTCATCACTAAATGCAATCTTGGTATTGACTAGCATTTCTATGTTATTACATTGGGATGAAATGGCTAGGCTTAAGATGACCTCTGGGTCAGTAGCCTAGTAATCTCCTTTTTTTTTTTTTTTTTGTCTCCTTTTTGTAAGAGAAACAAAGTTGTTCATTGACTAAGTGGGCCTTATCCAAGTAGCTAGCTTACTATGTCTTTTTTTATGGCAAGTGAAACAAAACCTTAACTAGAGAAGTGGAGCCCACTTTAACAATTCACCACTACTACTGCACACTTTTTTGAAAATGTACCATCTCACAGTTTTTGTAAGGTTTCCACTTAGTCACCCATTCATGTTTTGCAAACATTAAACACTCAATGACTAGCCTATGGGTAAAGCAGGATTTGCTAGCCTGTCCTGTAGGACATGTTTTGGACTAACCCCTCAAAATGTATGTTGCTGGCAGTTGGTGCAGAGGGTTTAGGTTGTGAAGTGTAATTTGTGTGGTACAAGGTTTGTTTTTCTCAGCTCTTATTTGCCTAATGTATGACATTGAGTAAGCCACTTAACTAGATACTACTCTTGTGTTGTCCCTGAAAAGGCACCGTGTCCATTGGGCCTATCTGTTTAACGCATGGGTATTGTTAAGTCATACTGGTAAAAAGTGTAAGTTTGAAGTTTTTGCAAGTGTATTTGGTTGTAGTGGCTGGTGTATGTGAGTCACTGAATACCAATGTTGAATTCAGACAACAACTTACTGCTTTTATAAAAATCTTTTAGTGACTGTGGGCAACCATGCCACATGCATTTATTACTTTAATCAAATCTTACCTATCTAGGAAATTCTAAAAGGAAAGTGTTTGCTGATTCATTTACAACTTCAGTTGCCCTTTAGTTTCAGAGTAGGTTTGCATAAACTACTAGTACTTGTAGTTAAAGTCACCATTAGATTCACAGCAACTGTTAAATTATAGAGCTTTTTAGTACCTGCAGAATAGACTCCCCTGTATAGACTGTGGAGTAGTGATCTACAGAAAAGCATTTGGTAATGTATAATGGGACCAAAAGGCTGGCTTCATTTTTTTTCTCCATACCAGTTGTTTCCTACTTCTTAACTTCAGTTACAATACATCTGTCTGTCACTATTTTTTCCATTGTAATTGTTATCTGACCTCTCCATTCTAGCATTCTGTCTCACTTTACCCTCTGCATTCACTGTCACAAGCTGACTTTGATCATTACACGTGAAATCTATCTCTTGCTGTGTCACACATTGGGAATCCACTTTACATTCACAGAGAGGCAGAAGATCGCTGCTGCATCACAGCATCACTTAGGATGTTATCTTTCTATAAAGCCCTACTGCAAGTACCTCACAGCTAATTAGTAAATGTTTTAACAGTTCATTGGACACTGTGCTGTAATGTAAATCCAGAATGGAGATGTATGTATATATATATATATATATATATATATATATATATATATATGTGTGTGTGTGTGTGTGTGTGTGTGTGTATATATATTTGACTTCAGTGCTGCATTCCTGTATCATATTTTGTGTGTTTGATGTCTTTCTTTAAATGTTATTGTGTTTTACCTGAGGTTTTGCAGAAAAGTCCAGTTTGGCTCAGTCACATTTACCCAGTCACTTAAAGAAGGTGTTAGCTCAGCTCACTTTAAAAAAAGAAAAAAAAACTCTCATTAAATGTTTGTAACAGTAAAACATCTGAAGGGAAAAAAGAGGTTTATGGAAGAAAAACTGAGAAAAGATAGGATGGATTCACATTGTGCTAGTGATGTTTAGCAATAACAGTATTTTAATTTTTAGCACAAATCGCCAGCCCAGAACTGAGCAGCATATTGTTTCGGAACAGAATATACTATAAGAGAAATGGTGAGCAAAGATTTAAGCGTGAAGTCTCACCTTTCCCAGCAGTGCAGTAGAGTTGGACATTTTGCACTGTATACATTTTTTATAGTCTCCAGCATAAAATACAGACAAAGTAGTGTTTGCTATAGTCAGACTTCCAGAAGTTCCACCTTCTTCTAATGTTTTGTAAATACACTTCCAGACAACAGTGAGCAGAGTCCAAAGCAATGAGAGATGAAATAAGTGGACCGCATCAGCTATGTGCACACCCAGCTTTTTAATGGAAATTTATAAATTAGGGCTCAGTCTTCACATTATTTGACAGGCAATTTGAACAACTTCTCAGAACCTACACAACTATGAAATAGCTGATTATTTCTCAGTACCTGCACAACTTTGAAATGGCTGATAATGCCTAACTCTGATTACTAAGTCACAGGCAGTATCACTGAACAAATAAAAATAAAAACACAAATTGGATAAACTAAATGGAAATGTTGAGCCACTGAAGTGAAGGATATTTGCTTTCATCTATGGATGAACTTAATGGAAATATTGAGCCTCTAAAGTGAAACATATTTACTTTCATCTACTAACCTATTTTTAAGAGCCGAAGACTTCTTTAGATTAATGTTAATGCCAGAGTAACAGCATTTCTTAGCTAAACAATGCTAGGCTCAAGATAACATTCCAGCAGTTTCAATACAAAGTAACTTCCCAGCTCTAAACTCAAACGTGTGACATACTTGTCAAGCAGGTCGTGATGGGGAGAGAAAAATATCAGGATCTATCTGAGGTGGGGGGATATGAGAGATAAGCAAGGACTGGTAGAAGTCATGGGAAATGATTCTGGCACATAAATTTGGAAAGAAAAACGACGTGGATAGGTCTAAGCGGGGCAACTGTGCACTTCCACCCAGGTGCTGGGCTTCAAGTTACTAAGAGGGTAGGCCCTCGTGGAGGTTACAAAAATTGTCTAGGTCTGTGTGGAGGGCACAATATAAGGGATGAGAAGGGCTGTACTGAAAAATACTGTTTATAATGCCAAACTCACATCAACTTAAATGATGTTGAAGCAGGCAGTCTGTTTTAAATTGAATTAAAATCCATAAATTAACAAGTAGGTAAGCAAACTAAGTAAAAAAAGGACAGTAGTATAAATCTGCAAACCCTCCCAAGGTGTGCAAATAATATCAACGTGTATATTTATATAGAGAGAAATCACGCAGTCTGGTAATCAGACAGGATGGAAACAGGGCACTTTGTGTATGTTGGGGGGGGCACTGTAGATTAGTCTATATATATGTTTATATCTTCCAGAAGAGGATTATTATGGAACAGAATCACCCCTGGAGGAGATTTCTTTTGGGGAGACTATATCTGGAATGTGTGACCACTTAAATTGTGACAGTGCAGTTATGTCTGAGGTCCAGAAAAATTACTGTGACCTCCTACAAGTGCAGTCTCCTAGTGCTTCAGCTGTTCCTCCTGTTATACCAGCTTTTAGGATGCTTTTGCATCTCCCTCCACTCATCCAGACTCTCAGCCTCCTGCCCCTATAAAGCCAGACAGGTACTACAAGGTACCCAAGGACTGCCAGATTCTTTTCAAAGCCCCAGTTGCAGATCCTTCTGTTATATCTGCTGCCTCTGACAAGGCCTCCAGGTCACTTCCTTCTTCTTCTCTCCTGCCTTCAGATAAAGACAGCAGACAGCTGGAGAGGGTGGAAAGAAGATCTATACCTCAGGCACCCTAGCCTTCAGTGCATTAAACTATCAGACACACATGACCAAGTATAATTTGGAACTCCTCTCTCAAATTTCCAAACTCATTTTAGACATGCCAGATTGTGAAAACAAGGCCCTGGCATCTTCCCTGCTTGCTACTTCTTCCCAGGTAGCTAGACACTCTATCAAGTGCAGCTGTGGTGCTGTAGTGCATTAAACTATCAGACACACATGACCAAGTATAATTTGGAACTCCTCTCTCAAATTTCCAAACTCATTTTAGACATGCCAGATTGTGAAAACAAGGCCCTGGCATCTTCCCTGCTTGCTACTTCTTCCCAGGTAGCTAGACAAGTGCAGCTGTGGTGCTGTAGAAGCCACATCTAGAGCTGCTGCTGCCTCTTCTGCCATCAGAAAATTTGCCTGGATGAGGTTTCAGCCCTTACCTGAGGACATCAAGGCTAAATTAATGGACAACCCCTTAGACAATACTACCCTTTTTGGCAAATCCTCTATGAACCTTTTCAAATCCTTATAATAGAAAAGCAAAGACCTTAAGGACTTTAAACATATTTTGGTATCCCCTGTGCCTAAATTTCATAGGAACTACCCTGTAAAAACAAGTTTTTGTTCGCAGACAATCTAGAGCACCACAGACTAGACCCCCAGAAAAGGCCTAAGAAAACTCAGCAGTTTTCTCCTTCTGCTGCCACTTCCTCCCAAGTGACTAAACAGCCCTTTCATGATCAGACAGGCTCCTCCATGTGAGTTCTGCAGTAACCTGCCCGGCACCCCCTTTCCCATCGCCTTTCCCATTCCCTTCTCTCCTGTGAACTCATCACAAAGGACTCTTGGGTGTTAAGCATCATCAAGAGGGGGTATTTCAGGGTCTAGCAGAAGATGCCTTCCTTCATGTGTATTCCCCTACCACCAGTAGATCAGGCCCCCCCCCCTTTTCCCACCAGTCCTGAAAGTCCTTCTACAACATCAAACCTGTTCCCCTAGGACAAGAAGGAAGAGGGTTTTTTTATTCTCGCCTTTTCCTAGTTCCCAGGAAGGGAAGGTCCATGGATGCCTATTCTTGCTTTCTCTTACCTCAACAACTTTCTAACAGTTCCCTCATTCAGAATGCTTACCTTGCAAACACTGTTCCCTCTCATCTTCGATCAGGCATTCTTAGCTTCCGTAGACATCAAGGGTACCTACCTTCATATTCCCATCCACCACAGATACAGGAAATTCCTATGATTCTCTGTGTGATACTCGCACTTTCAGTTCTCGACTTTGCCTTTTGGACTCTCCACTGCCCCAAGAGTCTTCACAAAATGTCTAGCTCCAGTGGTGGCCTTTTGCAGACTCCAAGGAATCTTAATCTACCCCTACCTAGATGACTTCTTGATAGAAGCCAATTCTCAGACAGAATTAAACAAAACCTCCAAAGGGCAATTGCCATTCTAGAAAACCTAGGATTTACCATAAACTTCAAAAAGTTATTCCTGGTCCCATCCCAGGATCAAACATTTTTGGGCTGCAGATTTCAAACCCAGAACATGATGGTATTACTCCCACCGTCCAAGGCTCAGGAGATTTCACAGCTCCTTGTTGAGACTCTCCCCCTGGAACAGATATCTGCCAGGCAACTCCTCAGAATCTTGGAGCTCATGGCTTCCACCATCCTCATACTTCCTCTAGCAAGACTACACTTGAGGAAACTTCAATGATTCCTCAAGTTAACATGGTCTCAACCTGCTCACCCTCTAGAATACGAAATCCCAGAGCTACCCTGTCTAAAGAAAGTGGTCCAGTGGTGAACAGCACAACTGTCTCTAAATCCAGGCCTCCCCATTCACTCACTGCCACCAACTCAAGACCTTTTCACAGATGCATCAGACATGGGTTGGGGAGCAGCCCTGGATCACCACACAGTTCAAGGAGTGTGGACACCCCCCCAAAATGAGGGACCACATAATTGTCAGGGAAATGAAAGCATTAATCCTTGTCCTTCAGACATTCTAATCCCTCATCAGTCTGGGGAGATTAGGAGTTTATACAGACAACATGATGGTCTTGTGGTACATAAACAAACGGGGGGGTGTGGAACGAGATCCTACCTCCTTTGCAGACTAGCCATGCAGGTCTGGGATCTAGCAGCCTCCTGGATGTATCCCTGTACATGGTTTACATTCCTTCCAATCAGAATACCATGGCAAACATCCTAAGCAGATCCAGAACACAAGCTCACGAATGGATGCTTCACAGGGATGTGTTCCTGGACATCGTCCATCAGTAGGATATTCCAGAGATAGAGCTGTTTGCTTCCCAGTTGAACAAATAACTCCCACAGTTTTGTGCTAGTGAATCCCATCCTCAGGCATGAAGAGTGGACGCCCTATCAATCTCATGCAGGGGAAATTCCTGTATGCATTTCCTCCCCTTCCACTAATTCTAAAAATCCTGTTGTAAATCCAACAAGCCAAAAATCTTGCTGGTGACTCCCTATTGGCCAAGACAGCATTGGTTCCCCCTTCTCTTTCACTTAGGCAAGGGCAATCACCACAAGTTGCCCCACAGAGTGGACCTACTAACACAGAACAAGGGCTCACTACTCCACCCATACTTGAAAACCCTCCAACTGACCCTGTGAGCGATACAGCCCTGATTCCGTTCAGACACCTTTACTCTGAGGACATATTCAGGTCTTCCAGGAGGCCAGGAAAACTACTACTAAAAATCTTACATCTGCAAATGGAAGAGGTTCTCCATCTGGTGTCTTAACAGACACCAGGACCCACTGGCAGAAGACCCACCTATGGTTTTGTCCTATCTGTGTGAATTGCTTAATGCAGGATTAGCTTACTCCTCCATAAAAGCATATTTGTCAGCTATATCTGCCTGTCTGCCACTTTCTCCACCTTTAGCTTCTAGATTTGAAGCTAAACAGCTTCTCAAAGACATCCTCCATATCATCCTCACAGGAGACCTTGTAGCTCCACCCTGTGACCTCAACTTTGTGCTGGAGAAACTGACTCGGGCACCATCTGACTCAGGCACCATTTGAGAAAGCTTTTTCTAGCTAGCTTAAATACTGTACTTGGAAAATTGTCCTCCTGGTAGCCATTACCTCCACCAGGAGGACATCAGAGTTCTAAGCCCTTATGATTTGTCCTCTTTTCCTTTCTTTCCACATGGCCAGAGTTTCCCTCAGGACCAACCCCTCCTTCATGCCCAAAGTTGTCAGTGTTCACCTCCACACCTTCTTTTCCTCTCCCCAGAACAGCAGTGAGAGGATCCTCCACACACTTGATGTACATAGACAGCTCAGGTTCTACCTACACAAGACTAAACCCTTTAGGAAATCAGACCAACTGTTTGTGTCTTTTCACCCCAGGGCTCTGATATTGCCTGTGTCTAAACAGACCATCTCCAATTGGATATCTAAATCCATTGCCTTATGTTATGCTTACCATGGGTAGAGCCCGTCCAAGCTCAGTCAAAACTCACTCTACCAGGGCAGTGTCTTCCTCAGTGGCCTTCCACAAGGGTCTAGACATAAACTCCATCCTGAAAGCTGCTACTTGGACTTCTGTCCACACCTTCACTAAACACTATAAGCTGGATTCCATCTGCAGATCCAGGGTGGAGTTTGCCAGGGCCATTCTGCATGGCTTCTTAGAAAATTGGTCTACCATTCCCCCCTCCCTTTCTTCTTGAGCTTTTGTACTCTCTTATGTCAGGAATACGGCAACAGATGAGTAGAAAGACATAGAGTAGTTGTGTAAGAATTTACCATAACAATAGATGTCCTTCTCTTCTCTGTTACAGTATTCCAACCCTCCCTCTTTCCCCATGCTTCTGGCTTTCTTGGATACATTGATCCTCATTACCTTAGACTGTCTCTCTGCCTGTGGCTTCAGTTCTGAGGGTGGTGTGCGCATACGCCTCTTTTATGCCCGACATCTGTTGGTGACCTACATCAGGCATACCGTGCACCCAAGGTAGTTAAAGACTTTGGTACGCTGGCCAACGTCAAGTCGCCTCCTTGGCAGACAACTCCCCTTATGTCAGGAACACTGCAACAGAAGAGAAGGACATCTATCTTTATGGTAAGTTCTTACACAGCTAATCTTCCTTTGTTAAGGAGGATGAAGTCTTAGTACTCTATTCATCCTAGGTAAGCAAAAGAAAGGAAAGACCTCACCCTGTGGATGTCCCCTCTTAGTTAACCTACTTAGTCAGGGATCTGCAGAATCCGAACTCCCTGGCTGATTCTGTCTCCACCATCCTACTCTGTGCTGTCTCTACCACCACAGGGCTGTCATTTCCTAGCCCAACAAGGTACACCAAACTGAAAACAAATCAGAACTTAATCTATTAGGAAAAAAAAAACAAAGTGATTAAATAGCAAATAAGCAAAGCATCACAAGGTCAGTATAGTTTATTAGCTTATTATCAACCGACAGACTGAATCTGAATTTCTAAGCCTTTATACAAATTCAGATGGTATAGTCCTACCTGTAATACAAAAACAGAATCTAGCTCTTATTCTTTTAAAGTTTGCAGTTTCACAGATCTAACTTTAGAAATGCTGTCTGAAGCATTTTATTTTAAAACAAGCTGTTACTGTTATAAGCACTTCATTCAGCTTTAAAATCACATTAATTACTTATTTCATTTATATTATTTGGTGAGAAAAGAATTTTGATATCTGTCTGGCTGTGCTGTACAATAACTAGGAATTACTGAAACTTCATTTGATAGTGTGCAAAAGTAATATGACAGAAATAACAAAAGCTGTGCTGTTGGAAACACAAAATAA